>NC_044915.1:26558659-26645840 GCF_001633185.2 Quercus lobata | reverse complement strand
AAGTATTACCAAGCAAAAGAATAAAATAAATTTGAACACGATTTTTTGCTTGATTTTAATTTAACACTCCCTCCACCACCACCACCCCCACCCCCAAACAAAAAAAAGGGTTCTCCCAAGATGTTGGAGAGGATTTCATTTTTCCTTCTTGTCTACCGTTTGGATACAGCTGAAAACTGAAAATTAAAAAATACTGTAGCAAAATAATTTTTAAATGTGTAAATAGTACCGTGAGATCCATTTTTAATGAAAAAGTTACTGAAAAGTGAAATTTGTGGGTCTATGAACAGTACATGATGTGCACTGATTGGCTGAAAAAAGTTTGAAAAGTCCAACTTTGTGGCTACTGTTAATTGAACAGTGCATGAATAGTAGTGCATGAATAGTAGCCGCAAGTTTCAAAAACGTGTGAAAAAAAAAAAAAAAAATTTTGGAAGAACACAGATGCAAACAGTTCAGCCGAATCCAAACGTAGCCTAAACCACACAAAATTTAAAGATTTTCCAATTGAGAGACAAGGACATGCATGATAGCAATGAACTTAAAACGACCCACCTTAAATTATTGCACATTGCACAAGCTGTTGCTATTGCTACCATTACGTTTCACGTGGCTAGTTGGCATCGGCATTAACATTAAACAAAAGTAGGCTAATGTAGCAAACATACGTCTTTCCATTTTTTATTTCATGAATCAATCAAAACTTAGAAATATATAAGAGTACAAGAACTGCATGCATTGGACTATAAGAGCCAAAATTAAAAATCATAACCATAATCATAATCATCTTAATAGAATGCTTCTAGATTTTGGTAACCCAGATTGTTTGGTCTATTTTTTTAATGAAAAAAACAGTGTTATCCAAAAAGTTAAGCTGCCATAAATGAAAACACATGGAGCTAATATTGCCTCATTAGCTATGTTTTGAATGTTACTAAATAAAAAAAAGAGAAAAAAAAAAAAAAAAGGGCTATGTTTTGAATGGTAGGTGGGCATATGTATAGTCACTCCTCAGTTCCTACTCCCCCGTCTGTCTCTAACACAAACACCTGTGGCAGATGGTAAAAAAACACACACCTATCTCAACCAAACACCTAAGCAAACTGTGGAAAATTTTTTGCTCAAAAGAGACGTTAAGAGTTACTTAAGCTAGCTGCAGACTCATTTGAAATGGGAGGAAACTGAGAGTTAAAGACTGTGTTGAAGAACATGGCAAGGTGTAGAAGGTGCTGCTTGCATAACTCAATCAGAGCAGTGAATCTGATAGTGAATATTTGTGGGGTTGGAATGATCATATACTCACTTTGGTTGCTCAAGAAGTGGCAAGATGGGGTTGCTTACCTGCCCTCTGTTTCTTTGCTACCTAGACCCTGGTAAATTTTCCTTCTCTACTCCTTAAAAAAACAGTTTCTCTGCAAAACTTAAAGCCTGAATTGGTTCAAAGTTCTTTTTCTTTTTAAAAAGTAAAGTAAATAGAGCAGAAAAATTTTATTTGTTCAAAAGAACATAACCAATTCAAGCACAATTACGGTTCCAATTTAATTTGTAAAGAGTGCTCCTCAATGACATTCAACTTTTATGATAACTTAATCATAAGTATTGGAATTTTCCTTCGCAAATATATGTCTGGCTCTTATTTCCTTTCATATTGTTCTTGCAAATTTGCATATCTTTGTAATTTTTACTGCATATCTAAGAAAAAAAATATTTTTTTTTCCTTTATCAGGTTTATATACACATGTTTAGGCGTGGGAATTGCTGTCTGCCTGAGCACTCTCGCTGGTTGTATGGTTGCTAATTGTATTAGCAATTATACACTTTGCATAGTATCCTCTTTAATTTTCTTGTAACTTAAAGCATGGCACTCTTTTAGGCAATTTAGTCTTTTTTTCGCCTGGCTTTTTAGTCTTTAGGCTTCATTTCTTACTATAAAAATAATTTCCTTAAGGACTTTTGTCTTGGGAGGAGAGCTTGAGGTTAAAACCTGTTTCATTGGGAATAATTTCATGATAAGCCTCATTTTCCGTAATTCTATTGCAAAATTTTCTTCAAATTTTTTGTGCATCTTATGATTTATTCAGGCATCCTTGACTAGTTTTCAGTACATTGTCTCCATCTGCTCGCTTCTTTTCCTAGAAGTTGCTGTGCTTGTCACCATTTTCTTCAAGATGGACTGGGCAGAAGTATGCTTTCTTATAATTATTGTCTTAAACTTCTGATGCAGCTATATGTTCTCATGTTATACTTGTCCACATTCCTTCTCTTGGGACAGGAACTTGCCAAGTACATCGACGAGAACCATACAGAGTTCAAGACTTTTGTGTTCTTCCATATAAGGATGTGCCGCTCGATTCTAATCATGATTTTGGTACCACAGGTATTTGAATCTTCATCTAAGATTTTGAACTTAAAATAATATTATCACACCTTCAGCATTGCAGAAACATATTGTCTTCTATGATTGTGATTGTATAACATCAACAAAATTGGCTATATCAATATAGCTAGAAAAACAACTATGGTGGTTGATGTTCTTGTCTCCATGCTGGACGAAAACAATGATAACAATTTATCTGATTTCTAAGAAAATCCAACGTAGAAAGATTGACATTGCAGCATACAGTATAATTTAAAATTTTCTGATTACTTTGCACCCACATAAAGTGAATTTTTTGCTTGAAAATCATTTGAATGCTATAAAATGGACCCTTTTTTTGTACATCTTGGTTTTTTTGGTACTGCCTGTGGATCTCATTTTGTTAATTTTGTTTAGTCTTGACAAGAAACACTTTATTGTCCTACATAAATTTATTTTTTGGGGTATTTTAATTGAAGGATTTCTTTATATAATAATATTAGGGGTATGGTTTTGGTTTCCATTATTGTCTTGGATTACTTTCTAGGCAAGATTTTCATAGCAGAAATAATTTCTTATTGTTTTCTGGCATCTTGGTACTTGCAACTTACAATGTAGTTTTTGGGAAATTAGTCAATTACTCTGAACAGAATCAGTGTTTTAGCCACAAATTGGTTGTTCTCTCTTGAAAATAAAACTGACACTTGTAGTACCTATTTTGCAGCTGTGTGTTATTGTGCTGGCCATTATTCTTTGGGCTATAGGCACTGAGCCAAGGACTCAAGGTGGCTATTTGAATATATCTGATTTTAACCATTCCTTTCTTGTAACACCTAACTCGCCTTCTGTACTCAGTGTCTCAATACCAGTATGTCCAAAATGTGAAGTTTTCTACAGAGCAAATCCACGCCAAAGTTTTTTATCATATGTTAAAGGCCTTCTTAGAATGCAATTTCAAGGAAGGACCATTGATAGTTAATAGATTGTCATTGTCACTGTAATTGTAAATACCTTATTTCTTCTGGTGGGTACAGTATGTGTGGAAGTACACAGGTACCTCTCTGCTTCTTTTGTGCAATTCAATGAGGAATTTGGGAGTTACATACAATTTTTAGCATGACTTTCTAATTCTATAATATGACACCTAATGTTTTGAGAGAACACCTAATGTATACTGTATACTTTAAACATTGTGTTGTCTTAGAAGTCATGCGGGGGAGTCAGCACTCAGCATACTAAGTTTGAAAATGTGCATACCTATTTGAATTTATACCCTCTCTCTCTCTCTCTCTTATAGAATTTGGCTTTGTTTAGTATAACTTTTTTTCCGTTTTAAAAAATTAATTAAATGAGATTAGGGTGTTGGGGGAAGTTTTTGGCTACTTTTTACTTTATACTTAGTTTGGTTCGACATGAAATATTTTCAGATGAATCGTTTTTGGTGTTTGATTGTGACTTTAAAAAAGAACCATAAAACATATTATATTGTTCGATTCTTATGAAAAATAATCAATTTATCGTAATCTCAAATAATTATATCAACAAAATTTCATTTAAGAAAACCTACCCCATATGGGATTTTTTTTTCCTGCTATTGGGAATCACAAATGGGAAAACAAACCCCAAATTCAGAACAAACAAATAAAATTAACTGGAAAATTGAATAGTTTGAGAAAAAAAATGTTTTGTTTGAGAAAAAGTTAATAGTCAATCAACAATCGATCTATGGATAGAGAAAGGGGTAGAGAGAAAGAAAAGTTATTATTTATATTTTTTTGTTATGTAAATTCATTTGTAATAATATGTTGAATATGTAATGATGTAAAAGTGTGTTTCACTCTAATAGTCTACTAGGCTTGTTTTTCATTTTACTCAATATCATAAAACAGGGAAAGTATTTTCTAAAACATGTGTATTTCCAAAACAAACAGATAGTTGGATACAAAACTTATTAATCTTTTTAGAAGTTGAAATATGACATGATGTCGTAAGATATAATATTTTATATAAAAAATCATATGATTAATTGGTTTATTGGCCAATTTGTAGGGTTGTAAACAAGCTAACTGATCCAAGTAGTTAAAAGTTCAAATTATTCATTTAGTTATATTTCAAATATGAATTGAATTCGAGTTTATCACCAAATGTAATTATATATATATATATATAGTAAACACTAGGTCTAAATTAGTTTACCCATACAAATAAGTTAATACTTAAGAATCAAATTATAGTTGAAATTATATTTGAGTGAATTAAATATATGAATAAAATTACACTCAACAACCTTTCATTATTAAGAATTATATTTGAACTATCGCGCACCCTTGGTATGGTGGTCACTCCACAAGTATAAATGCTTGTGGGATGTGGGGGGTAAGGATCAAGATTCAAGTCTCTAAAAGGGAGTTTCACACACATATACACTTAGATTAGACTAAAGTAGAAATTATATCTTGTAAAAAAAAAAAAAAAAGGAATTATATATGATTTTACTACAAAATTGACTATTTATATTATCAATAAGTAATAAATAATAATTTAATATCTTAAGTCCAAACTTATACAATTCAATCCTCAACCTATATAAGTATATTTATTAGCTCAATTAGCATTTCTTAGTGATCTAACATCTAGGACTCAAATCTCACTTTCTCATTGTAATTTGTAACTATCAAATTATTTTCTATATTTTAAATGTTTCATATATGTAAACATATAATCTAATATATACTTTAGTTAAGTCTTATACAGGCAAAATAGGTGAATACTCTTAATTTTAAAATTATGTAACAAAATACTCCTCTTTCCAAGGTATTTAGCAAAATGCCCATGTTTTTGGAACTTGGTATTAATAAAATCAAGTTATAAGCAGAACTTGACATTATATATTCTGCCACTTAAATGTTTTTGAAAAATTAAGTGAAACTCAATATTGCTATTATCGAATTTTATTTAAAAATACACATAGAACGCGATTTTGAAGAGATCGAGTTTTACACATAACTCAATTTTGATAAAATTGAGTTCTAAAATAAGAACATTTTGCTAAATACTTTAGATAGATAGATATTTTGCTATATAATTTTAAAATTAAGAGTACTTAGTACTCACCTATTTTGCTCATCTTATACTCATAAATTTGTTCATGACTATATTACTTTGTTTAAATTTGATTTATTTAATATTTTAAATTAAACTTAATAATTGATTTATTGAATAAACATTTTTTTAGTGGATTTAATAAACATAAATAAACAAATATTAGTCTCTAGTTGAAAGTTTTAAAGAAACAATATGAGCCCATTGCAGGCACATTGTTTAACACAAAGTTTACAACCCTGGTTAAAATTTAACACATAAAATTTATAGACACATATATACAAATACTACTCACGAGATTTTTTTTTTTTTTTAGTGGATTGAATAAACACATATAAACAACTATTTTCGAGATATATTTATAAAAAATTTAAAACTCCCTACATTTCCATCCCTGACTAAATTATTATTAATTTTTTTTATTTCTTACTGTTTTTCCTCATAATTTTTAACTAGAAATTAATCATTCCTCATGACTGATGGACCATAGCGATACAAAATATTAGCCTCTGAAAATACATCATTGAACGATGTGCCTTTGCTAATGCTCACAAGTGTTTTTTCTTGACGTTTTTTTCAATTGTTGCATTCTGAAACGTCAGAAAGCTGCCACAACATCGACTTACGTGCCCCCAAGACTAGAAAGCAAGCGCCACGTGTCCGAGCCTCGCCTTATCCTTTGATCCCATTAAAAATCTACATCATTGGATAACAGCTTCTGACCAAATCTGATCTGAATCTTCTATTTATTTATTTATTTATTTTGGTTAAATTATTTATTTGGTGAAAAATATTAATAAGTGTTTGTAGGGTACTGATTAAGAATCCAGTTAAAGAAAATTCTTATGAAAAAAGAAAAAAAATAATTAATATTTTGATAATTTTTTTTATTTTCTATAAAAATGATGTCAAAACTTTTATAAAATAAATTGCTAAGCATGACATGTTGAGTGTTTGTCAAGAGACGTCATTCATGACACAGTCATGAGACGTCGTTCTTTCATTATGTATCAACTTCATATAAAAGATTACCTTATAAGATATTTTTTCAAATTAAAAGTTTTGTACTTCAAATAAAATATTTTAGTATTTTTAATACAGACATTTAAGGGTTTAAAATTACTCATTTCAATTATTAATGTGTCAACAAATGGTATTGTGAAACCCAAATGGTAGATTCTCAAAAAAAGAAAAAAAAAAAAAAAAAACCCAAACGGTTAAACCTCAATGGTCTAATTGATTTTTTTTTAATACTAGAGTACATGTAAATTGTACAAAAAGTAGTCAAGTAAATTTCTTTTTTAGAAAAGAGTCAAGTAAAATTTGAGGATAGAAATTCTGTTTATTTGTACTAAGTTAAGTATTAATAATGATTAATTATCCTATTTAAATTCAAATAAATGATTATAATGATGTCCAAAATATATTAATGTTATACAATAGTATCATATAAGGACAATTAAATCCCAAAAAAAAAAAAAAAAATCAAAGTAGTGATGCATTTGATAAACTATACTTAAATTTTATCTCGTGAGTAAAACAACTTTAATGTAGTGAATGGCTGCACATTATTGTCAACAAATTCTGTCATTTTTTTTTTCCCTAATACATTTTTTTTTTTTTTTTTTTTTTTTTTTTTTTTTTTTTTTTATATACCTTGTGAGTAAAAACAACTTTAATGTAGTAAATGACTGCGGTAGGGTTAAGGGTCCAAATTATATATTGGGACTTGGGCATTGACTGAGGACATGAATAATTCGAGGATGAGTGAATGGTAATGAATGGTTCAAATTCAGGATTCAATGAGCGAAATATAGATAGGAGGATAGTCCGAGAAGGAATATCTCCTCGGATATGATAAATTCGTCTCAAATACGTATTCCAACAATTACGATGACCTTCTAGGAAGCTCCAGTGATAAAGATGTGTCTCATGAACATACGAGAAAGAAGGACATCTAAAAATATCTAAGGGAAAGCTGCTAACTCCGCATTAAATGCACTGCAGTTACTTTTTTTGTCGCATTTATGTGAAGAAGACTTTTAAACAGTACTGCCTTGGCCACCACAACTCACAAAAAGCCAAAGAGGGTGTCCGATGGGACAGGTACTTAAGTAAGGGCTCAAATAATCAACAAGTGTAGGATTAAGATGGTCCAAAGGAAGCTATATAATGTGAGAGACCCTTCATGAGAAGAGGATCGAAAAATTCATCAGAGAAAGTACTGTAGCTATCTAAATTGTATTTGTACCCAATTGTGATCAATTTATACAAGTGTGATCTCCTCGAACTAAAAGTCTATTGACATCAGAACCTTTTATCTGTATTTGTGTTTAATTGTCCTTTAATTCAATACTAATCGTTGTCCAACTTATTAAGGCCTAGTTCTTTGACCCACTCTCTACAAATTTATTGTATTGGGCTCATTAGGCCAAGATCGCATACATCTTAGGCTTGGGCTGTAAACTGTGTCCTTACAATTGGCACCGTCTGTGGGAGAACTTGTGTAATAGTGAGTTTGACATCTAACTATGGTGGGACCAAGTCTTCATCAAGAAGAATCCATGGGTTCTAGGCAACAGGATGACTTCCTTAACCTTGAACGCAAGTGAGATCGAGAAGGTAGCGCACACACCACACATACTGGTAAAAGTCATTCCAGGGTTGGGATTCATGTCTCTTAAGAGCAGAATGAAAGAGCCATGCAAAGGGAGATTGACGATTTACAAAAATAAAAAAATAAAAAAAGTTGCGCCATGCACAACGGAAACGAACCCCTTCCAGTTCTAACGTCTCCTCTAATGATGAAGAGGATGCTAGTTACAGACAAAGGTTAAGAACTCCACCAAGCGAGTCTTTCTCCTACGATGAAGAGCATCACCACAGGCGAAGATACAAGAGCTCGCCTCGTGAAGGCTTGGGAAACAATGCTATGAGCAAGGTGTTGAGTCAAATCTCCAAATCACCTTTCACGCGCAAGATAGAGAGGGCAAAACTTCCTCGACGGTTCCATCAACCCACGTTCACCATTTACAATGGTCGAACGAACCCTGTAAAACATGTGAGCCAGTTCAACCAAAGGATGATTGTCCACTCTAAGGACGAGGCTTTGATGTGCAAAATATTTCCCTCCAGTTTGGGATCTGTGGCGATGAGATAATTCGATGGTCTGTGGGCCAATTCCATAGACTCCTTTAAGGAGCTCACCCAGGCCTTTAGCTTTCGTTTTCTCACGTGTAGTAGGGTACCTCGGCTCTTGGACTCATTACTGTCCTTGTCTATGCAAGGGGGGAGATCCTGAAAACGTACTCGGACAGATACTGAGAGATGTACAATGAGATAGATGGTAACTTTGATGACGTGGCTATCAGCACTTTTAAGGTCGGCCTTCCAACCGAGCATGATTTAAGGAAGTCTCTGACTAGCAAACCGATTACCAGTGTGATCCAATTCATGGACCGAATTGATAAGTACAAGAGGGTGGAGGAAGACCAACAACAAAGGAAAGGTAAAGCAAAGATTATCTCTCAGGAGATGAGGGATTTCAGGTCGGACTGTTTTAATAATAACCGACCTCGAAAAGATTTTGCTGGAGAATCAGGGTCTACCAATACCCAAACAATTAATGTAGTATTTCGAGAATCGATGCATCAGGTTCTGGAGAAGATTAAGAACGAGCCGTTTTTCAAATGGCTGAACTAGATGGCTAGAAACCCCATGAGACGCAATCAGAGCCTTTATTGCCAATACCATTAGGACTAAGGGCACACTACAGAAAATTGTAGGAATTTATGGGACCATCTAGACCAGCTAGTTCGAGAAGGGAAGTTGAAGCAACTGCTGCACCATTCCAATGGCCAAGCGGAGCAGACAAGTTCGGATCCCCGGATAGATGCTTCTTCAAGACCTCCTCTAGGAACGATCAATGTCATCTTTGTTGCTCTTGGTAGGATCGGTTCTTATCCCTCCAGAGTGATGTCTGTGGCTCGGTTATCCATCGAGAACAACAATTTGAAGCCAAAAAAGAGCCAGAATAAAGACCTCACCAGTTTTGGGCTTCTCGGACGAGGATAAGATTGGAACCATCCAACCTCATGACGATACTTTGGTGGTGACACTCAGGATAGGGGGTATGACGTGAAGAAAATGTTGGTAGACCAGGGCAGTTTTGTCAAGATAATGTACCCTAACCTGTACAAGGGCTGAATTTGAAACGCGAGGACCTAACGGCCTATGATTCCCCTCTAGTAAGTTTTGAAGGGAAGACTGTTACTCCAAGAGATCAGATTAGACTAACCATACAGACTGGTTCGAACATGGTGGAAGTGGATTTCATTGTGGTGGACGCTTATTCACCCTACATAGCTATTGTGGCTAGACCTTGGCTTCATGCCTTAGGAGCCATTTCTTCTACCTTGCACCAGAAGCTGAAATATCCGTCGGAGGGTCAGGTTAAAGAGATTGTGGGGAGTTAGTCCACGGCTAGGCAGTGCATAGTGGCTGCCATCTTACATTTGCCCAAAGCTAAGTCATCGGCCTCTACTGAAAGGGACTTATAACAATAAAAAACTCCGGTATTGCCCAATAATGGATCAACCGAGGAAGCGAAGTACGAAGAACTAGAAAAAGTTGTTGTTGGTGATGATCAGGAGAAGTTCTTTCAGGTCGGTTCCCAGTTGCCTCCCTATGAGAGGGAAGAGCTAATTGAGTTCCTTAGAAAAAACATTGATGTATTCATGTGGAGTGCTTACGAAGCTCCGAGGGTGGACCCAAACTTCATTTTCCACCATTTGAATGTCAATCCAACTGTTACCCAAAAAAAAAAAAACCTCTTAGGTGCTCATCTAGAGACCATTCTAATGCTATCAAAGATGAGGTGACGAAACTTAAACAGGCAGGGGCTATCAAGGAAGTTTTCTACCCTGAGTGGCTGGCTAATACTGTGGTAGTGAAGAAAAATAATGGGAAAGAGTGAGTATGTGTAGATTTCACAGATTTAAACAAGGCTTGCCCAAAAGATCCCTTCCCTATACCTTGAATAGACTAGTTGGTAGATGCTACTGTAGGCCATCCTCGGATGAGTTTTTTAAATGCTTTTCAAGGATACCATCAAATACCACTAGCCCTAGATGATCAAGAGAAGACAGCTTTTGTCACTCCCATTGGAAACTACCATTACAAGGTGATGCCCTTTGGCTAGAAAAATGCGGGATTCACCTATCAAAGGATGATGACTAAAATGTTTGAACCACAGTTGGGCAAGAATATTGAGGTCTATATAGACGACATAGTGGTGAAGATCAAGGTGGTGTCTGAGCATGTAGGAGACCTCAGAAACATTTGTAAATTTTGAGGAAACACAAGCTATGCCTTAATGCTTCCAAGTGCTTTTTTGGTGTGGGATTAAGCAAGTTTCTGGGCTATACGGTGACTCACCAGGGAATCGAGGTTAATCCCAACTAGGTTAAGGCAATAAACAGTCTACAGCCACCTCAGAATCCCAAAGAAGTTCAAAAGCTAACCGGAATGACTACTGCCTTGAATCGGTTTATCTCTCGGTCAGCAAATAGATGCAGACCCTTCTTCCTGTTGATGAATAAATGGAAGGGATTTGAGTGGACCGAGGAGTGTGCTTTGGCCTTCCAGCAACTTAAAGAATATCTCTCTCATCCACCTATCATGTCCAGTCCTGAGATAGATGAAGTTCTATTTACTTATATTGTTGTGGCCCCTTATGCTGTGAGTTTGGTGTTAATACAAGTTAACAGTGGCATAAAACGGCCAGTTTACTATGTGAGCAAGTCACTACATGAGGCTGAGATTTGCTATCTACCACTGGAGAAAGCCATCTTGGCAATAGTGCATGGTACACGAAAGCTTCCACATTACTGTGGCCAATACTGTGGTAGTGAAGAAAAAGAATGGGAAATGGAAAATATGTGTAGATTTCACGAATTTAAACAAGGCTTGCCCAAAAGATCCCTTCCCTATGCCTTGAATAAACCAGTTGGTGGATGCCACTGTAGGCCATCCTTAGATGAGCTTTTTAGATGCTTTTCAATGATACCATCAAATACCACTAGCCCTAGATGATCAAGAGAAGACAGCTTTTGTCACTCCCATTGGAAACTACCATTACAAGGTGATACCCTTTGGCTTGAAAAATGGGGGATTCACCTATCAAAGGATGATGACTAAGATGTTTGAACCACAGTTGGGCAAGAATATTGAGGTTTATATAGACGATATAGTGGTGAAGAGTAAGGTGGTGTCTAAGCATGTGCGAGACCTCGGAAACATTTTTGAAATTTTGAGGAAACACAAGTTATGCCTTAACACTTCCAAGTGCTCTTTTGGTGTGGGATTAGGCAAGTTTCTGAGCTCTATGGTGACTCACCCGGGAATCGAGGTTAGTCCCAACCAGGTTAAGGCAATAAACAGTTTACAGCCACCTTGAAATCCAAAAGAAATTCAGAAGCTAACCGGAATGATTGCTGCCTTGAACCAGTTTATCTCTCGATCAGCAGATAGATGCAGACCTTTCTTCCTGTTGATGAATAAATGAAAGGGATTTAAGTGGACCGAGGAGTGTACTTTGGCCTTCCAACAGCTTAAGGAATATCTCTCTCATCCACCTATCATGTCCAGTCTTGAGATAGATGAAGTTCTATCATCTTATATTGCTGTGGCCCCTCATGCTGTGAGTTTGCTGTTGATACAAGTTTACAGTGGCATAAAACGGCCAGTCTACTATGTGAGCAAGTCACTACATGAGGTTGAGATACGCTATCTACCATTGAAGAAAGCCATCCTGGCAATAGTGCATGGTACATGAAAGCTTCCCCATTACTTCCAAGCACATACTGTTGTCGATCTGACTCAGCTTCCACTCAGAGTTGTACTTCGAAGTACCGACTACACGAGAAGGATTGCTAAATGGGGCACAGTTCTAGGGGCTTTTGACATCAAGTACATGCCCCGTACCTCTATCAAGGGTCAAGTCCTTGCCGACCTGGTGGCGGAGTTCACTGAACCCCTATTAGAAGAAGTGCCAGCGACGCTGAACATGGATGAAAAATTGATTGACACAATCTCCCTACAAAAGCCTTTATTGTGGAAAGTATATGTAGACGGTGCTGCAAATCAAAAAGGCTCTAGAGTGGGGCTAATTTTGATCTCACCTGAGAAGCTCACCATTGAAAAATCATTAAGATTGGGCTTCTCGGTCACAAATAATGAAGCTAAATATGAAGCTTTGCTAGAAGGAATGTCCATGGTTCAAAGAATGGGAGGAAAGGCAGTAAAGATGTTTTCAGACTCAAGATTAGTCGTCGGCCAGGTGAAAGACGAATTAGAAGCAAGAGACGAGAGAATGCAGGGGTACTTAAGTCAAGTTAGGCATTTGCGATCAAGATTTGAATCATTCAGCCTGCTACACATCCCTAGGAGTGGAAACACACACACTGACTCCCTAACCACACTTGGAACCTCCTCGGCGTGGAACCTACCTCGGGTTATCCTCATAGAAGACTTGTGCAAACCCATGGAGGTAGGGGAAAGACGGTTCATGTTCACCAAGTCAGAGTAGGGCCTAGTTGGATGGATCCCATAGTATTATTCCTGAGAGAGGACATCTTGCCAGAGGATAAATCAGAGGCTGACAAAGTACGGAGAAAAGCGCCTCGTTTCTAGCTATCCGAGGACTAAAACTATACAAGCGCTTTTTTTTTTCTAGGCCATACTTGCTCTGCATTCACCTCGAAGCGTCGGAACTACTCCTTGAGGAGTTGCATGAAGAGATTTGTGGAAGCCATACAAGAGGAAGATTTTTGTCTCATAAAGCCATCACTCAAGGCTATTGGTGGTCAAATATGCAGAAAGAAGCGCAAGAATATGTGAAGAAGTGTGACCAGTGTTAAAGATTTGCACCAAATACACATCAGCCAGGAGGAGTCCTTAACCCCCTATCAAGACCTTGGCCATTTGCTCAATGGGGCTTAGATATCGTTGGCCCTTTCCCTAAAGTAGCAGGAAACAAGAGGTATTTGCTGGTCGACACGGACTACTTCACCAAGTGGGTTGAAGCTGAACCTTTGGCAAATATCAAGAATATGGATGCCAAAAATATTTTTTGGAAAAACATTGTCACATGGTTCGGGGTCTCTCGTACCCTCATCTCAGACAATGGCCTTCAATTCGACAGCAAATCTTTCAAGAGATACTGCTGTGATCTTAAAATTACAAACAGGTACTCCACTCCAGCTTATCCTCAAGGAAATAGATAGGTCGAGGCTGTTAATAAGGTCATAATGAACGGACTTAAGAAAAGGCTGGACGACGCAAAGGGAAAGTGGGTAGAAGAGTTGTCCCATGTCTTCTGGACGTATAGAACTACACCTCGCAAGTCAATATAAGAGACCCCCTTTTCAATGACTTATGGAACCGAGATTGTCATTCCTTTAGAAACTGGCTTCCCAACATTAAGGACCACTTCGTTTAATCCAAGTAGTAACAATGAGTTATTGGAAAAGGGCCTAGACTTTATTGAGGAGATAAGAGAACGTGCAAAGGTTCAATTGGCATACTGCCAACACAAACTCAAATAAGGTTATGATGCCCACGTAAAGCTAAGACCATTAGGGCCAGGTGATCTGGTGTTGAGAAAAATTCTAGGTACGACAAAGAATCCGGCATGGGGAAAACTTGGACCTAATTAGGAAGGTCCATATCATATCACCTTTGCGGCTGGTATAGAAGCATATTTTCTAGAAGACTTAGATGAGCATGTAATATCGCGCCCTTAGAATGTAAACAACCTGAAAATGTATTATTATTAATGAAAGTTTCCTTTATCAATATGTTCATTTATTGTATAAAGACATTGTACTTCCCTCTATTCATTCTTTTCTAAGTGTTAAACAGAACCTAAACTATGTCAAGCTTCTCGGACCACATGCTGTGGTAAAATTAACACTTAGTGATATCTATTAATTCTTTTCTAAGTGTTAAACAGAACCTAAGCTATGTCAGACTCCTGGGACCACATGCTTTGGTAAAATTAACACTCGGTGACATCTATTCATTCTTTTCTAAGTGTTAAACAGAACCTAAGCTATGTCAGGCTCCTAGGACCACATGCTTTGGTAAAATTAACACTCAGTGACATCTATTCATTCTTTTCCAAATGTTAAACAGAACCTAAGCTATGTCAGGCTCCTCGGACCGCATGCTTTGGTAAAATTAACACTCAGTGACATCTATTCATTCTTTTCTAAGTGTTAAACATAACCTAAGCTATGTCAGGCTCCTCAAACCGCATGCTTTGATAAAATTAACACTCAGTGACATCTAGTCATTCTTTTTTAAGTGTTAAACAAAACCTAAGCTATGTCAGGCTCCTTGGACCGCATGCTTTGGTAAAATTAACACTCAGTGACATCTACTCATTCTTTTCTAAGTGTTAAACAGAACTTAAGTTATGTTAGACTCCTCGGACCACATACTTTGGAGAAATTAACACTCTGTAACATCCATTTGTTTTTCACCAAGTGTCAAAACAGATCCAGGGTTATGTTCAAATCCTCGAATTGAAAACTTTAAGTAAGCTGAAGTTTCTAGTTATTTACGTAAGTGATGAGCAAGATGCAGGTTGTCTACCTCTTTTATATTCCCTTACAAAGTATAAGTTTATCAATTTCAACCCTCATTACAGAAGGTTCAATTCACAATACAAAAGTGTGATACACGACTTTGCTTTTGGCACTTGATCAAATTACTTAGATTATTGGTAGCATATTATTATTGGCTTTTATTGAAGGCATAATAACAACAGTTCAATGCTATGTATGATAATGATAAACTTCAAAGTACATAAAGCAAAAGAACAGGAGATAAAGAGAAAACCATTTTCATCAAACAAGAAAGGGAATACATTATATTCAGCGGCAGAGTACCATTACAACAAAAAAAAAAAAAAAAAAAAAAGAGTAAGAAAAAAACTACAACAAGAAAATCCTAAGTGCTAAGCCTTGAATTTGGGAGTGGGAGGATCTTCCTTTTGGCTCAGCTGAGAGGTAGGAGTGTCCTTGGCCTTAGGATCAGCTTCTTTGGTCTTGGCCTCCGCTTCCTTACCCTTACCTTTGTCTTTATCTCCCTCGGCCCCTTGGCTTTGATCACCAACCTGGCTGGATCCCTTTGAAGCCTTAGGGGGAGGGAGAGCAGCTTGGATAGCAAAGGGTTGCTCAGAAGTGTCTGGGGCGATGGTAGTGGAAGAGGGGATGGCATCGGGGGTGACACAGATGTCTGGATGGTAGTATATACTCCCCGGCTGCCTCAGAGTAGAGTCTGCAGGGACTCCTGCAGCGCTAAGGGCCTTATCCCATGTCGGGTCACAATAATCCCTGCATACCTTGGAGAGCTCCTCGACAAGCCTAATCTCCGTCTCTTCCATGCCAAGTTGATAGGAGGCCTTTTTCTCAGTCTCAACTACGTCCTTGGCCAGTTGAGCCGCTTCCCTGGTCTTCCGCAGCTTGGCCTTGAGATCCATGACTAGCTGCCTTTCGGTAGCCAGATCAATCTCGATCAGGTGCAGCTTTTGACGTTGATCCTCAGCCTACCTTTCAACAGTCTTTAGACCTGCCTTAGCACTCCGGCGGGCCTGATCCGCCTCTTTAAGCTTCTCAGATAGCTCTGCCTATTCTTGTTTGAGAGCCCCCAAGGACTTCTCAACATTAGCACGAGCGAGATCCGCTGCGTTAGCCTCGTTATGGGCGTCGCGCACAGTGGCGACTCCAGGAATTTTGTCTAAGGTGTTCCTATTCTACTTTGAAAAAATTTCGGGTCATTCCGGTCTATTTCAGGTGTTTCGGGAAATACCGGCCGAAATTCAAGATTTGGCCAGCATGAAGTTTGTGCTTAAAAAAAAAAAAAAGTTCTTAAAATCCAAAAAATTTGCATTCTGTACACTGAAAAACCTCAAAAGGAAAAAAAAATGAAAATAAAAGAAATGAACAAAGTTATCTATACAATAAACTATAAGTTCATTTGAAATATTAATTATAAGGACACGATTCGTATCGAACCACAACAGTGTTGGGTTCGCACGTAAAAAGGCCCAAACAATATCATTTGTAGAGCGTGGGTTTGAAAGGCTAGGCCTTAGTCACCAGGCGGTGAGTCTTTTAGTGATGTTCATATATAGCTAAGTTATTTTCACCCTAGGAGTCTTTCTCCAGGAGGTGGGCTGGGAGGCTCTGGTTTTTGGCCATTTTTCCCAGCCTCTCGTTTGGTGCACCTACCTTTTCATTATATAGTCCTTCTTGGTTGATCTTAGCCCTCCATTTGTTGGTCAGGCAGGTGCTTATTTCTGTATCCATCCCATCAACCGTCCCCTCTTACTTTCTACTAGTTGCGAAGATCGAAGCTACACCGTCCAAACGTCTTTTCTCATTAACCGGATCTGGACGTTGGCAGGTGCATTTAATTCGGAGGGGATGCATTTTCCTTGATCCAATTTTACACCCTGCTCCCCTGTGGGCCCCATTCCACTCACATCCCCTTCAGGGGGCTGTTTGGGGGTAGCCTTCACCAAGACGTCGATCTTCCCATTGAAGTTTTGGAGTGTCGAGGGCAGGGTAGTTTCTCAGCCGTTCCCCTTGACACCCCGACCATCGATCATTCGTCCTCGGCAAAAGACCTCCTCGGCACGGGCCTTGGGCCCAGATAGAGTTTGGGCCGGATTGTAAACTTCCCGGACCCACAATAGCCCTTCAAAATCTTGCTATCCGTCTCTTCGGACGGATAGGAGGGTTTTGATGACATCAAAGATCTGCCAATGCTTGTCAATCCTTGTCACCTATCGGTTCCCGAGGCTTTTCACCTGCCCAAGGCACGTTCCTAGAGCTCTTGGAAGGCGAAACGTGGCCTCATTAAATACGGGTGGCTTTATGTTTCCCACGTTCTACGGTATGATGGAAATCGAACGGTAGTGATCTCCTGATCTCTTTGGGCGGGAAAAGGTGTACAGTTACCCTAGAAAGTATAAAAGATTTTTTGGGGATGGATCCGTCTCTTCAGTTCTGCACTTAAGAGTTTTAGTGCGTGTATTCTGGGTTCATCTGAACTTCCGCCCAAATTCAAGTCTATCTCAAGCACATAAAGCCTGTCCGAAGCGTAATTCTTCTCTTATGTAAGTTCCCTACCTCCATTAACTCGTGCTTTTTCTTTTCTGGGTTTATTTCTCTTTGGCTCCCTTTCCTTTCCCGTCGCGGGTCGGGTTTGTTTAGTAAATCACAAAGATGACTAAATTGAGACTGAGGAAATTAGTCGATACTGAAGAGGCGATGAATAAGTTCATCGTTGATTATAGGATTCCCCCGAACGTAAGTCTGAAGCACTGTAAGATGGGGGAATGGCACTATAAGAGGGAAACGGGTGCGGTAGTAATTCCTGTCCTTGCCTTTGTAGAGGGAGGTATGAGAATTCCTATGGGGCCAGTGACGAGGGGTTACCTCAGAAATTTCTGTTTAGCCCCCACCCAGTGCCCCGACAAAGTTTTTAGGATTCTGGGTTGCGTGGACGCTTTAAATGAGAAGATGGGGTTAAGACTGACCCACCATGACGTGAACTGGTGCTATAACCTCCAAAAATTGAAGGGGAAAACCTACTAAATGAGGTCGAGGGACGAAAGGGTTCGGTTAATCCAGTGCCTCCCTAACTCCAACAAGGGACTGAACAAGGATTTCCTTATCGTCTCTGGGGAATGGCATGATGGCGATCCGTGCCCCATAGTAGAAGGAGAACTAGGTGGGGTACTGGGAATGGAAGGGGGATAACCCTTTACGCCATTCTAATCTAATATTGTTCGGTAACTAACCATGCATACGTGTTTGTCTTTTTGTAGATCTACATGCCTACACACGGCATTTTCACTTAGTCAACCGGGCGGACTTGGAGATCGTTTTACAAGCGGCAGTTTTTGTGAATGACAGAGATGGTCAAGTCCGAGCAGCTCACAAAATACTAGGGTACCCTCCTGTTCAGAAGTCATTTGCGGACACAAGGCGCGTGATCAGCGCTCGCCGTCCTTAGCTTCCAAAAATTACCGTGGTCGAAACAGGATTTTTAATCTCCTAGGAGCCAGCTGTCCCCGAGAACATCTCACAGGTGGGCCCCTCCTCGTCTCATCAAGTAGCAGAGGACGAAGGTGAGCCAGATCGGTCCGAGGAAGGTTTTGGGGTATTTGACCTAGTCTACTAATCCGAAGATCCTTCTGGTGATATAGGTGACCCAGCCTTGTTCGAGGCGGAATTGTCGTCAATAGGCACCTCTTCTCAATCCAAAATGGGACTCAAGAGAAAACCCTTGACCCCCCTTCTCCAACTCCTCGAGGGCCAACCTGGGAAGGATACGCAGGAAACGCCACAACCCGATGCTCCTCCTCCACCACCTCGGCCCCCTACTATCCAGACCAGGTCATCTTCCACCAAGTCACGGCAACAATCCCCCCACCCTGAACTTCCTGCCTCCTCCCAACCAGCTCAACCTCCTCGACCTGAAGGCGTTGATTCAAAGAGAAAGAGGAGCCCCAAGGGCAAGGAAGTCACAGACGGGGGAAAATCCCAACCTTCTAAGGAGAAGGATGAGGCTCCGCACACAAAACAACTGAAGATTGGACACCAGGGCAAGGGCAAAGAGACTGAAGTCCAAACTTCTCAAGACAAGGGAAAGGGGATTGAGGCCCAGTCCTTACCGAGTGCTTGGCTTCCTACCCTAATACTTCACGAGGGTCTACTACTGGAAACGGCATCCGTGAGGGACCTTGGAGATGGCGAGGGTGGCTACGTGGCAGACGCATTAGAAAGAACCATGTTGCTCCCTAATGACATGGATGAACTGAGGAAAATGAGGATGCAGGAGGTCTTCCTCAGTACTAAGAGGTACTTGGGCATGGTAAGATTTCTTGAAACCTAAAGCCTTATTAACTCTTGCCATTGGTTTGCCACTAACTACAAGCTCATCTCCCTTACCAGGCTCTCCAGGCAACCTATAGGATGGAGGAAGAGGTGAATAACAAGAGTAAGGTGGCCGAGAACGAATGCAAGAGGCGCATAACGGCCTCAAAGACTCTCGAAACCTCTGAGGATGAACTTGCCAAAGTCAAGGCTGACTTAACAATAACTATCCGTGAGAGGGATAACGTCTCGGCAGGCCTAGCTAGCGCCCAAAAACAAGCCGAGGACCAAACAAAGCGCGTACTTGAAGCCGAGGACCAGTTGCGAATAGCCAAAGACCTGATCGAGGGTTTAAATAAGCAGCTGGCCGCGGCCGTGCATGACAAAGGGGTGGCGAAATACGCCCGTGAGGAAGCCCTAAGGGCCAAGCAGGAGGCCGAGTTTGCCAGGAATGACGCAGAGGCTGCTAAGGAAACGGCCGAGGATGACGGTTATAATATGGGAGTGGCTGAAACCCAAGCCACCCTTAAGGCCCAGATTCCTAGAGTGTGCAAGTTTTATTGCTCCCAGGTTTGGGAAGAGGCATTGAAGCGAGCTGGGGTGGATGCTTCATCTGATTTGTGGAAGGCGGAGAACATATTCTACCCTACGGCCATCCGCAAGGCCACTTCCACCAGCTCCGTGGCTGTGGATGACCAACCCGAGGAAGGGCTCACCCCGTAGAAAGACTTACAGGTCAGCGGTTCTTCTGGCAAGGCGCTCAAAGAGGGAGAACTTCAGGATGTGATAGTGATATCTCAGCATATGGATCCTGAGGCACCTAAAGAGGTTACTGAGCCCGTGGTTGGATTTTAAGTGTCTAGTACGGAGGAGCCAGCCACACTTGCCCAGCCGCCACAGGCAATTCCCCTTGCTGTGGTCCCCCAGAGTACCAATGCTGACCCTGTTCAGCCTTCCCCAGAAGGGACCATCTTCCAGGGCGTCGAAGCTGATCCTATTCCTTCCTCTCAGGACGTGACCGACACAGAAGTAGAAAAGTAGAAATCCTGGCTAGGCTTTTGTATTCGTTTTTAGTTTAACGATTAACCTGTTTCTTTTTATTTCGAAAACTTTCTAATCTGTTAATAATTTGAAAGCGTTTGAACATGTATATATGAAATCTTGTTTTTCCTTTTTCCTCCTGGTTACTTGTTAGTTGTCCTCGCTGATACGTAATATTTGTTTATGAATTCTACACTGATTCATCTTAACATGTACAAATATTTATGCATGCAATACATTTAACATCATGTTTCAAAACCCTAGCTTACTTGCACCCGCAGAGCCTTTAGACTCATTTCTAATCCCCATTCAACTAAGATATAGGCATCATTTTAGATATCACGTGTAACTGCCACGTCCTGCTTAGTGCCTAGGTTTCATGAAAGTGGTTGGTTTCCCCGTAGGATTGAGTCTGAGGACCATACAATACCTTGGTTCTGTCCAAAACTCAGTTTTCTCATCCAAGCAGTTGGTTTCCCCATAGGTTTGAGTCCGAGGACCATACAATACCTTGGTTCTGTCCAAAACTCAGTTTTCTCATCCAAGTAGTTGGTTTTCCCATAGGTTTGAGTCCGAGGACCATACAATACCTTGGTTCTGTCCAAAACTCAGTTTTTCTCATCCAAGTAGTTGGTTTCCCCATAGGTTTGAGTCCGAGGACCATACAATACCTTGGTTCTGTCCAAAACTTAGTTTTCTCTCATCCAAGTAGTTGGTTTCCCCATAGGTTTGAGTCCGAAGACCATACAATACCTTGGTTCTGTCCAAAACTCAGTTTTCTCATCCAAGTAGTTGGTTTTCCTATAGGTTTGAGTTCGAGGACCATATAATACCTTGGTTCTATCCAAAACTCAGTTTTTCTCATCCAAGTAGTTGGTTTCCCCATAGGTTTGAGTTCGAGGACCATACAATACCTTGATTCTGTCCAAAACTCAGTTTTCTCTTATCCAAGTAGTTGGTTTCCCCATAGGTTTGAGTCCGAGGACCATACAATACATTGGTTCTATCCAAAACTCAGTTTTCTCTCATTCAAGTAGTTGGTTTCCCCATAGGTTTGAGTCCGAGGACCATACAATACCTTGATTCTGTCCAAAACTCAGTTTTCTCATCCAAGTAGTTGGTTTTCCCATAAGTTTGAGTCCGAGAACCATACAATACCTTGGTTCTGTCCAAAACTCAGTTTTTCTCATCCAAGTAATTGGTTTCCCCATAGGTTTGAGTCTGAGGACCATACAATACTTTGGTTCTGTCCAAAACTCAGTTTTCTCTCATCCAAGTAGTTGGTTTCCCCATAGATTTGAGTCCGAGGACCATACAATACCTTGATTCTGTCCAAAACTCAGTTTTTCTCATCCAAGTAGTTGGTTTCCCCATAGGTTTGAGTCCGAGGACCATACAATACCTTGGTTCTGTCCAAAACTCAGTTTTCTCTCATCCAAGTAGTTGGTTTCCCCATAGGTTTGAGTCCGAGGACCATACAATACCTTGGTTCTGTCCAAAACTCAGTTTTCTCATCCAAGTAGTTAGTTTTCCCATAGGTTTGAGTCCGAGGACCATACAATACCTTGGTTTTGTCCAAAACTCAGTTTTTCTCATCCAAGTAGTTGGTTTCCCCATAGGTTTGAGTCTGAGGACCATACAATACCTTGGTTCTGTCCAAAACTCAGTTTTCTCTCATGCAAGTAGTTGGTTTCCCCATAGGTTAGAGTCCGAGGACCATACAATACCTTGGTTTTGTCCAAAACTCAGTTTTCTCATCCAAGTAGTTGGTTTCCCCATAAGTTTGAGTCCGAGGACCATACAATACCTTGGTTCTGTCCAAAACTCAGTTTTCTCTCATCCAAGTAGTTGGTTTCCCCATAGGTTTGAGTCCGAGGACCATACAATACCTTGGTTCTGTCCAAAACTCAGTTTTCTCATCCAAGTAGTTGGTTTTCCCATAGGTTTGAGTCTGAGGACCACACAATATCTTGGTTCTGTCCAAAACTCAGTTTTTCTCATCCAAGTAGTTGGTTTTCCCATAGGTTTGAGTCCGAGGACCATACAATACCTTAGTTCTGTCCAAAACTCAGTTTTTGGCGTGGGACCTTGGCTTTAGGGGAATTAGATTCTCGGCCAAGCCCCTAGAGCCATCTAAGCGATTGACGCTAGCAAACGTAGCCCCTAGTCAAGAATCATAGCCCCTAGCGGAATTTTACACTAGAACTCTATAATCAACAGCTAGAAATGGCAAAGGAACTCTCTCGACCCACTGCCTATGCCAACACACAAGCCTTCCTCACAGACGGTGCCAATTGTAAGGACACGATTTGTATCGAACCACAATAGTGTTGGGTTTGCACGTAAAAAGGCCCAAACAATATCATTTGTAGAGCGTGGGTTTGAAAGGCTAGACCTTAGTCACCAGGCGGTGAGTCTTTTAGTGATGTTCATACATAGCTAAGTTATTTTCGCCCTAGGAGTCTTTCTCCAAGAGGCGGGCTGGGAGGCTCTGGTTTTTGGCCATTTTTCCCAGCCTCTCGTTTGGTGCACCTACCTTTTCATTATATAGTCCTTCTTGGTTGATCCTAACCCTCCACTTGTTGGTCAGGCAGGTGCTTATTTCTGTATCCATCCCATCAGCCGTCCCCTCTTACTTTCTACTAGTTGCGAAGATCGAAACTACACCGTCCAAACGTCTTTTCTCATTAATCGGATCTGGACGTTGGCAGGTGCATTTATTGCGGAGGGGACGCATTTTCCTTGATCCAATTTTACACCCTGCTCCCCTGTGGGCCCTATTCCACTCACATCCCCTTCAGGGGGCTGTTTGGGGGTAGCCTTCACCAAGACGTCGATCTTCCCATTGAAGTTCTGGAGTGCCGAAGACAGGGTAGTTTCTCAGCCGTTCCCCTTGACACCTCGGCCATCGATCATTCGTCCTCGGCAAAAGACCTCCTCGGCACGGGCCCTGAGCCCAGATAGAGTTTGGACCGGATTGTAAACTTCCCGGACCCACATTAATAAAATTATTAATTATTATTGTTTAGTTGTTTCATTAATTTGTTTGTTTTTTATAAACTATAATTTGTTATATTGTTGTTTCATTAATTATAAAATTATTAATTGTTGTTTAGCCTAACATAATTTAATTTGTTTATCTTTTATAATGTATTGGTTAATTAAATTATTAATTATTGTTTATTAGTTGCTTCATTATTTTTCTTTACTAACTATTAGCACACACCCCATTCACCCCTCCCCTCACTCAACAAACAAGCCCTAATCACAAGAGCCAATCAGAAATTTACAACCACCATCACAATACACAATACACTAAAAGAAAAAAAAAAGAGAATCAACCAATTACAAATATTAATAAAGTTACAGTAAAGCTAAAAAACAAAAAAGAGAATCAACCAATCATAAATATTAATAAAGTTATAGTAAAGCTAAGCAGTTACGGTTCAATAAAGCTAAGCAAGCCCGTATCAAAAAAATAAAATAAAATAAAGCTAAGCAATTTCACCAAAAAAAAAAAAAGAAAAAAAGAAAGAAAAAAGAAAGAGAGAATCAGCCAATCTAGTCTTAAAGAGAGAAACTCTCACTCCACTTTCATAATTTCACTCTTCAGATGAGAGAAAGATACAGAGAGAAGTAAGAGAGGAGAGAGAAAACCCATTAGAGAAAAAGAGAGAGTCAGAGAGAAGAAAAGTGTAAAGTAAAGATGAAATACCTTAAGGTTGAGGGAGCAGGGAGGCTAAGGCTGAGGGGCAACACCGTCAGGCTGGGCAACACGTCGAGGCAACAAGGTGAGGAAGGAATCTCCGATCCGATCTGTGCTATTCCGATCTTCGATCCAACTGGCGAGGCCAAGGCGATGACCGATGTTGCTCGAGTTTGAGGTGGAGGCGGAGGCGAAGGCGATGAGCTCTGTTTCTCCATTTCTGATTTCATTTTTTGCTGCCATCTGTGGGTTAGGTTTGCTACCATCTGTCTTTAGGTTGGGTTTGGTTTTTTTTTTTTTTTTTCTTTGGAGAATTCGTGGCCCGTGGGTTTGCTATCATCTGTTGGGCTTGCCATATGTTGTTGTTTTTTTTTAGATTGGGTTTGCTTTCTCATCTGTTGTTTAGGAATGATGTTGGGCTTTGGGCAGTGGGCTTGCTCAGTTACCTTTTTTTTTTTTTTTTTTTTTTTTTTTTTTTTTTCAGATTTTAGTTTAAAAAATTTTTTTGGGCTTCTTTTTTTTTTTTTTTTTGCTTGAAAGTAGAACAGATAATTTTTTTTATTTTTTATTTAAGGGTGTTCTTGATTTTGGTTAAGGGTGTTCCTTTATTTTTTTTTTAAAGGTAAAAAAATAAAAAAAAAATTTAATTATTATATATAAAAAAAAAAATTATTTTCAGGTCAGGGTATTCCTAGGAACACCCTGCCCTCAACGTGGCGTCGCCACTGGTCGCGCACCCACTCCTCAGCCACAAAAATTTGTTGAGCAACCTGCCCAAAAACAACGGAAGAATCATTTGAGTAAAAAAGTAGGGAAAGAACAAAAGCGAAGCTTGGCATTGAAATTCAAAGATGTCATAAACAGCTTACCATAGCGAGGTCCCTTTTCAAAGACAAGCAGAAGTCGTTCTGCTTGAAGCGCCTGTACGCCTCCATGTCTCTCGGGAGGAGAAGAGGCTGCTCTAGGGCTTTAGCAAGATAGCCCGCACGCCCTCGTTGCAAGTCCCTGACTGAGGCATTCTAAGGGATGGTAGCTCCATCAACCTCTAGTCGAGGAGACCAGGTGTGCTACAGGAGGTGCACATTGGCCCTATTTTGCTCCTCCCGGCTATCAACAAAAGAAGACCTCTTGTCTTGGGCATCTTTTGCCACCTTCTGTTGTTTTGTCCCCTTCTGAGGACCCACCCACATCGATTGGCCTTTTCTTCTTTAGATCAGGAATTGGCTTCAATCCGAGGTCGAAGGGCTGGCTTAATGAATTTGGGGCCCTAGGCGAATGCTTTAAATGGGGCCTTTTATTATATTTAATTATAAATTCATATATTTTTTTCAATTAAAATTTATTTTTCTTGCTTTTTGAGAGACAAAATTACTAATTAAATTTTTGCATTCAAGTTTCGCTAACATTTCTTTTTCAATTGATAATATGGCTAATTCACTTAATCTTTTTTGTGACATTTTCTAGTAGACATTTGTAATTAAAAAATATTTATGAATAAATGAAACACAATCTATAATAATAATAATAATAATAAAATTAACTAGAATAATATAAATTTAATGTATAAAACAATAGAGCTTGGTCTATTAAAAGCACAATTACAGCTTTACTTAATATGATCACTTTACACTTTAAACCTGCACACAAAAAATTAAAATTAATATTAATACAAAGTAAATTATTCTAAATTTATAATTTTGTTATCACTTATCAATACTCTTTTTTTTTTGTGTAGTATTAAACCTTTTTTTTAGCAAAAGATTGGATCTACTAAGACCAACCCACTAACAAAATGTGTAAGACTCAACTTGATCCACACTAAAACTAAGACCAACCTAGAGCCCACTATCCCTCGTGGCTCCATCCCACTAAATTTGATTTCTTTAAAAAAAAAAAAAAAAACAAACAAACAAACAAACGTGTAAAGCCAAAAAGAAGAATAAAACAAAACATGTAAAGCCAAAAGCAAAAACAACAGCACATCAAAAAAAAAAAAAAAGAGCAAAAACAAAACAATACTTTAAATTTTTAAGGGGTCCATTTGGACCATTCCATAGCCAAATAGGCTTCTAGAGAAATCTATAGCCAAAAAAGAAAGAGTAAAAACCCAACAGCTCCTCTTCAAAAAAAAAAAAAACTCAGACAACCAGCAGCTGAAGAAGACGAAAGAGGCAAAGGAAGAGAAAGCAAAAAAGAACCTGAAATGAAGATCTGTGAACATACCAAGTCTATTGCTAACATCAATTGATGAGTAAGTTAACTAAAAAAAGTGTTTTTTTTAGAAACAAGATGGAGAGAGTTAGAGAGTGAGACTGTTTTTTTTCTTCTTTCTTTTTTCTGTCTTTTCTTATTTGTTTCTTCTTTCTGCGGTTCTGCCTATAAGCTAAAGATTTCTGCCTTTTGCAATCTTTTCTTCTGCAAGCAAAAGATTTTGGGATGGGAATAGTGTCACTTCAGTGTGAGAAACGGCCCTTTTTTTTATTTATTTATTTTATTATTTTTTTTTTTCAGATGATGGGAATTGGGACTAGCTTTAATGTCAATTCAGTGTGAGAAACGGCTCTCTCTTTTTTCTTTTCTTTTTTTTAATTTCTTTAAATTTTTTATTATTATGATGGGAGTTGGGATTAGCCTTCAATCTTCATGTCAGTTCACGGGCTCTTTTTTTATTTTTTTATTTATTTTTGCCTTCATGTTAGGTTCAGAGTGAGAAACGGGGCCTTTTTTAAAAAAAAATTGAAAATTAATATTATATAATATATTATTACTATTTGGGGGCCTCTTAGAAGTAGGGGCCTTAGGCAGTGGCCTAAATCGCCTATAGCTTCAGCCGGCACTGCGAGGTCGGTGGGGATTTGAGAAGGAGGAGGGGAAAGATTAGTGGGAACTTGGGACTTGATGGTTTCCTTTGAAGTTGACACCTTGCCCTTGGAAGCCATGAGCTCTCTTAAACTCTTGTTGCCATTGTTCAATGCCATCCCGTCTTCCTTTTCTTCGGAGGAGTTGTTTGGGCGGGCAATCACCAAAATGGGGGTGTGAACACTAGAGTGCCTGTCAGTTTCACCCTCGACGTCTGAGATGGTGACTAAAGGAACCCCCGGATTCTCCTCTTCTTTGAAGTGGAATTTGTCTATCTCCTCCTCTAGTGATAGACGTGATGAGGCAATCTCTTCCTAGGGTGTTGCTGCTACTTCCAGTGGAATTTGTTGAAGTGGAAGTGCAATTGGTGGAAGATTGTCTTGGGCTAAGAAATTTGGCCGCGAAACGTCAATTCGAGCCAACCTTGGGTCACCCGCTCTTATAGCATTGCCGACGTCTTGATATATCTTCGAGATTGGCTGGAATCCAAAATTAGGTGGACGGCTCGTAGCTGCCTGTCTTCACTTACAAAAATCTCGGATCTCAGCAGGTAATTGAGAGTACAAAACATGGTTAGAAAGCTAAAATTCATCATCAAAAGAAAGCAGGATGAAAGAGAAATAATGACATGGTCAGGGTCAAAGAATCTAGATCACTTGCTATAGAACCTAACTCTAAAGGTATCCCACCTGGCACTCCCTCTCGGACGGGTTAGGGAAGGCCATCATGCCACGCTCCCGAAGCTATCAGATAGTCGTCTTTCATACCCTTGTTAGATTTAGGTAGACATGATACTAATCTGACAATGTCCGATCGAGACCTAAGATAATATCCCGCGTTTTTGAGGGAGTGACATTCGTACATGTGGACCACATCGTGCCAGGTGAGCCCCAAGCGTAGATGCTCGTTAAGAGCATCAACACTACTTAGGACCCTAAAAAGGTTAGGCGCGCATTGGTGGGGGCATATCCTATGGTTGAGGAGGTAATCCCATGTTATCCTACCCATGGGGAGAGTCATCCCCCCTTCTATGAAAGCTATCATAAGGATGATGACTTCCCCCCTTTCTTTGTGCGTCACTTTTTGTTCTGGGGAACAATATCGCAGAACGACTCCTTGGGGTATGTGATATTTATCCTTAAAGGCCTCTATTTTGGCAGGGGAATTTACTAAATGCTTGAATCTACCCATTTGGACAAGTTAAAGGGGAACGACTAAAAATGATAAAGGGCGAACTAAGAATTGGAAGGCTGAGAAGACAGGCTGAGGAGAAAAAGGAAATAACAAAGAAATGGAAACTTACAAGAACTAAGATGTGCATAAATCCCTTAAACTTTTAGAAAGTTTTCAAGGATTTCTCAAAGAAAAGGTATGGGAAGTCTAGTCACTTAGGAAGCTTTATGAGTTTGAATGCTTAGAATCTCTGGAGAGTTTGAAGACTTGTGAAATGAGGGAAATGATTTCCCCAGATGCTCTATTTAAAGGACGAAATTGGGTGGGAGTTATCCCACTCAAAACCCAATAAGAAATACCAACCATTGGATTAGCACCTCACCTTTGGATGGAGGGAACAATGTGCCACCTAGTGCAATTAATGAAGCCTCATGGGCTCCGAAGCGTCAATAGCAATCATAGGACTCGTAAATGGCCCTCCCATGTGTGCAAGTCAAGGGACAAAATGATATTAATGTCAGAAAATCAAAACCTCATTTTTCTCCTCGGATAAGAGGAAAAAACCGAAGTTTTAAGGGGCTATTGTAGGGTTAAGGGCCCAAATTATGTATTGGGCCTTAGGCCTTAATCGAGGACGAGAGCAATCCGAGAACGAGTGAATGGTAATGAATGGTTCAAACCTAGGATTCAATGAGCGAAATACAGATAGGAGGATAGTCCGAGGAAGAATATCTCCTCAGATATGATAAATTCATCTCAAATACGTATTCCAACAATCACGGTGACCTTCCAGAAAACTCTAGTGATAAAGACATGTCTCATGAACATACGAGAAAGAAGGAAACCTAAAAATATCTAAGGGAAAGCTGCTACGGCAGCATTAAATGCACTGCAGCTACTTTTCTGGCTGCATTTATGTAGAGAAGACCTCTGAACAGTACTGCCTTAGCCATCACAACTCATAGAAAACCAAAGAGGGTGTCCGATGTGACAGGTACTCAAGTAAAGGTTCAGATGATTAACAAGTGTAGGATCAAGATGGTTCAAAGGAAGTTATATAATGTGAGAGACCCTTCATGAGAAGAGGATCAGAAAATTCATCAAAGAAAGTACTGTAGCAATCTAAACTATATTTGTACCCAATTGTGATCAATTTATACGAGTGTGATCTCCTCAGACTGAAAGTCCATTGACATTAGAACCTCTTTTCTGTATTTATGTTTGATTGTTTTTTAATTCTGTACTAGTTGTTGTCCAACTCATTAGAGCCTAGTTCTTTGACCCACTCTCTACAAATTTATTGTATTGGGCTCATTGGGCAAAGATCCCATACATCTTGGGCTTGAGCTGTAAACCGTGTCCTTACAATTGCATATTACCGTCAAGAAATTCTGTCATTTTTTTCCCTAATACATGATATATATATATATATATATATATTTTACCTTGTGAGTAAAACAACTTTAATGTAGTGAGTGATTGCACATTATCATCAACAAATTCCGTCATTTTTTTCCCTAATACATAATTTTTTTTTTTTTTTATAAACCTAATATATAAAATTGATAATGTATAAAAGATCATCCCCTCTCCCAAAAAAAAAAAAAAAAGAAAAGAAAAGAAAAAGAAGAAGAAGAATCCGCATGCGTCATGGCTTAATGCTATTTACAGTCACTATCGAACTATTTTTGTCTCATTCCCAAGCTATAGTATGCAATTAAGAGCAATTACATCAGGTTGTGTAAACTTGTGCAAAATAGAAAAAGGTAGTCTTTTTACATATTTTGGCTCAAAAAACACCCACATCAGTTGGGGCAAAATTGTGCATTTATGCATAATTGCTACAGTAACCGTACATATATGCACGGCTACTGTAGCATTTGCATATTATATTTTAGTATTTTTTTTTTCTCTCTCACCCTCTCTTCTTGTCTCTATCCCCTCTGACTCTCACCTCTTTCGTTTTTTCAATCAGATCAGAACGGCGAAATACACTCTCAGCTCTCTCTTTCTCTCATCTCATTCCTCTAGCTTCCACGATTGTCGATCGCCACCAATCTCTCGCTGCCGATCAACATCAAACCACACGCCGCCTTATCAAATTGCCACTGATCACTCTTCCCTCACTCTCCGTTTTTCTCATTTGATCAAGATCAAACCATTGCCGCCGATTAACTCGCTGATCAAGATCAAACCACTATTGCACGAAACTTGATCAAATCGTCACCGGTCAACTCACTGATTTCTCGTTGTTTGATCAGTGGGTTTCGGATTGGGTGGGTTTCTAATCTTGGGTTGGTTTGATCTTGAGTGGTTTGCCGATCGGGTAGTGATGATGATGTTGGTTGTGATGGGTTGATGGAGAAGAGGAAGGAAAAAGATTCTTAAAAAAAAAAAAAAAAGAAGAAGAATAAGAAGAAGGAGAAGACAGAGAGGCGGAGATAGAGATAAGGATTGTGTGAAGAAGAAGGGGGTGTATTCAGAGGAAAAAAGAGGGTTAGGTGGGAAATAATAAAAAAATTGAGGGAAAATATTATTTTAATAAAAAAAAGTGTATATAATAGATAAACTGATATGGGTGTTTTGTAAAAGTGATAGTATAAAATAGAAAAAGTAAGTTTTTGTGTAAAATAGACGAAATATTTTGCACCGACTGATGTAATTGCTCTTAACTTGTCAATTTGTCACGTCAAACAACTAAAAGAAGAAGATAACAGTAATACTACTTACTATACCAATAACCAAGTCAAAAGTGTCAACAGTTTGTGTCACACTCTAATAATAGATGATATAATTAGAATATTTTTATAAGAATTTAGGGCATGATTGGTACATGTGTTTAAATATATGTTTTTAGTTTTTAAAAAATATTTTATGTATTTTTATATATATTTTTTACTCACATATCTTTTCAAAAATTACAAATAACATTATTAAAATAACATTACCAAACCGGCCCTTATTTATACTGTATTTACTACCATTAGGTGAGTTGAATAGAATAATACCTCCCAATGCCTTAAGTGCGCGATGAGGACTTGAGTTCCGAGACGAGAAAAAGTGATGTGGTCTCTATGTATTAATATTTCTAATCAAATCAAAAACAAAACAAACATTGTTATCTAATTAATTTAATAATAGGACAACTAAAATTAAAATACTCTCATATTTAACTAACAAAAAAAGAAAAAAGACAGTATAAGATAAGACAAGGCCCATTATATATTATATAAAAATTAAAAAAAGAAAAAAGAGAGAGAGAGTCTCTACACATTTTGAAAAGACAGGTGCATGAACACGCAGCAGTGTAGCGTGTAGAGCGTTGACACGTAAGCAGAAAGAAAACCTGTACACGCTATAAAAGGCAATACCGCAATAGACCACATACCCAAACTAAAATTAGCTATTTATAAAGAGAAAAAAAAGCAGAATCGAAATTCTCTTCAAAAAAAAAAAAAAAAAAAAAGCAGAAGCGAAATTTGTATATTCCATAACGTATTAGGAAAAACTTAAAAAAAATGCGCCAACAGGTTACGTCACTTGAAGCACACGGTTTTGATTCTCCCACAACAGAAAGTGCTTTTTCTTCTTCTCTTTCTTCATCTTCTTCTTCAGCCAGTGATCGGAGATTGAAAACTCTCGTAAGACACTTTGTAGACTCATCGCCTGTGCCTGTGATGGATTCTCATTCTCAGAACCCTAACGACACCGTTTCTCCCTCTCCCACCTCTTCTGCCTTCCATGCCGATTCCGTCTTCGCTCACCTCGTTCGCGCTCCTGAAGATCCTATCCTCGGCGTAATCTCTCTCTCTCTCTCTACTCTCTGTTTTATCTATCTGATAAGGATAATTTTGATTTTTCGGCATCATCACTATCTATGTATATGTATGTTGGTAGATACGTGTTAGCCTCTGTTTGGTTGCAGAGAAAACTGAGAGAAAAAAGAAAATCTGATTTCTCTGTGATTCGTATTTTTTGTTTTTTGTTTATTTTTGTGATTGAAATTGTTCGTTGTCGGTGTAAAGGATGTTGATCACGAACGCAAAAGACGGTGAGATCTCTAAAAATTTATTGAGTTTATGTCGCTGCTCTGTATTTTTCTCAGCATCCAAACAGAGCGTCAACGATATTATTATGTGATCCGACTCATCCGAGTGAAAAATAATTATTATTATTATTTGACTGTCGAGTTTTTATTGGTTGATATTATGATTGTTGTTTATTGGTATTGATAATAGTAATAATTATATGTATCATTGTTTGAAAATCAGGTCACTGTTGCATACAACAAAGATCCAAGCCCGATTAAGCTGAACTTGGGCGTTGGTGCTTATCGAACTGAGGTGAGTCTTTTTTCCTTTTCATGGACGTGAAATCAATTACAATTGTTGAAAATTTGTTATATAATGATAAATTATCAATCTTATCAAAAAATAAAAAATAAATAATAAATAATGATAAATTATCAATTGTCTCAAAAGTCTTAAGCTAATAGGAATCAGTGAATTTAATCGCTTAATCGATATCTTGACATTTCTCCTCAGATGTGGGCCCAGACTCTCCTATGATCAGTGGGGTCCGACTCAAGGGATTTTGGTTTCTCAAAAAAAAAAAAAAAAAAAAAACTCATGGGATTTTGAACCTTTTAAATGAGAGATAGCCCAAAAATTGGTTTGAATTTGAGATCACCTGCACTAGTACCATAATGAATACCGATTGTTCTAAAAGCTTAAGGTGATAGGAAATAATGAATTTAATTACACTTAATCAATGGTCTTAGGAAAATTTTTAATAAACCATTTTCAGAAAGTTGGACCCCACTTAATCAATGGTCTTAGGAAATAGAAAAAGTTGTCATAACATTAATTCTTTTTTTTTTTTTCCTATAAAAACTTTCCTAAAATAGTTCACTAACAAATGCCCTTAGGAATTCATTAACTATTTCCATTAATAAGATATGGAAGGTGAGAGGCAGATTATTTATTTGCCAAGTGTGATTGGCTGCAAATTTGGCTTAATTGATTGTATGTCGCAAACAGCTTAAGAGGAATTTGATTGTGCTGAAATGTCTTTATATCTGTTTTCTGAGCTAGTAGTTTCAATGGCATAACAGGAAGGAAAACCTCTTGTTCTGAATGTAGTGAGGCAAGCAGAGCAGCAGCTTGTTAATGACAGGTAAATTTATGTTTATGGTTATCATTGTGATCTTAACCCTGTAGTTTGTGCAAACTAGTGACTGAATTCCAATTTACATGATAACCAGGTCACGTGTGAAGGAGTATCTTCCTATTGTTGGACTTGCTGAGTACAACAAATTGAGTGCTAAGCTTATTCTTGGCGCTGACAGGTGCATTAGCCCATTGTTTTATGTGATAAATTAGAGCTAGTAGTGTCTGATTACGCATTGTATGGAATATCAGGATGTTCGATTTAAGAGGTTTCTTGCTGGTTCTTTGCCTGATTGCTTACCCTTCTGTTTTTTTGGCAATGGATACAGCCCTGCTATTCAAGAGAACAGGGTTACCACTGTTCAATGCTTGTCTGGTACAGGCTCTTTGAGAGTTGGAGGTGAATTTTTGGCTAGGCACTATCATCAAGTAAATTTCTAACTCTTATTACTTATCAAAAAAAAAGAAGAAGTAAATTTCAAACTCATTGAATTGTCTTTTTGGTTTTAAATTGATAATTATGTGACATCATAAACCTTGCCACGTATCTTTTTCTCTGCAGCTTACAATATACATTCCCCTGCCAACGTGGGGAAACCACCCAAAAATATTCACTCTGGCAGGTCTATCTGTGAAAACATACCGCTACTATGATCCAGCAACACGTGGACTGGACTTCCAAGGTTTGGAACTTTCTACTGTACTAGTTGTTAATTGATGCTCTTAAATGCATATTGCTATTCATGTAGATTTGATCTATATATGTACATGAGAAATATCATCAGGTGATATTCTTAATTATTTTTCCTTATGTTTCTTGTATTTTGTTTTTATCTTATGATCTCCTCCCTTTAATTTTGTATTTCTTTCTTAACTTAAGTTGTTTATATTAGAGTAGTTATGTTTCTCTTGCGTATGTAACTCACAAAGAACGTAATAATTTTTTGGCTCTTTCTCATGTTATGTGTTACTCTATTATGGCTAACAGGCCTCCTAGAAGACCTTGGTTCTGCCCCATCTGGAGCTATAGTGCTCCTTCATGCATGTGCACACAACCCCACCGGTGTTGATCCAACCATTCAGCAGTGGGAGCAGATCAGGCAGCTGATGAGATCAAAAGCATTATTGCCATTCTTTGACAGTGCCTATCAGGTAGGTAACTGTGTTTGCAACAAATGCAGCAAGCATTTTATTTATTTATTATTTATTATAAAGTTTCCCATGCACCCAGTGGGTCTTGAATCCCATGACTGCACCCTCCACCTAGCATTTGCAAGGGGAGGAGGTGCTAGTTGAGCTAGAGCTCATTGGAAGCAAGTAATTTCCCTATCACTATAATTCAAGTGCTTATTCTAGTTTAACTCCATTCCATTCTTGTGAACTCAAATTATTCTTTCTGGTGTCATAGGGTTTTGCAAGTGGGAGTCTGGATGCAGACGCACAGCCTGTTCGTATGTTTGTTGCAGATGGTGGTGAATGCCTTGTTGCTCAGAGTTATGCCAAGAACATGGGACTCTATGGGGAACGTGTTGGTGCCTTGAGCATAGTAAGACTCTTACTTCCACTCAATTAATGTTTGTTTAGGGGGGGAGGGGGCAGTTCTTACCTTAATGGTTCAATATTGTAAGGATGAGTAGGTTGATTTGTATATCCATATAAATTATATGTTCATAACTTTGTATTTTCTTTTATTCTTCTGTGCATCTTGCATATTACTAATGGCTTGTTTGGAAGTTTAGAGAGGGAGGAGAGTAGAGGGGAGTAGAGGGGAGGAGAGTAGTGGGGAGGAGAGTAGAGGGAAATGATTCCCCTCCACCTTGTTTGGATGTTTTTAAAATTAGTAAGGGGGAAGGGTGTAATTAGCCCTTCTCCTTATTTGGATGTTTTAAAAATTAAGATGGAGAGGAGAGGAAATGATTAAAATAGACAAATTTAGCCCTATTTGAAAATGGACAAATGGATGTTTTGGAGTAATTTTTTTTAATTAAGAAAGGGTAAATTAGGGAATTCATTTGGTCAATAATTTATCTACTCTACTCTCCCTCCAAATGTCTCCAATTTGGAGGAATTAAAAATGAGGGGTTAGACTTAGTTGAAAGACCTCCAAACCCCTCCCCCTCCTTCCTTAAAAAACGTCCAAACAAGGTATAAATGTGAATGGATTTTTTTTTTTTTTTTGGCTGGTGTTAATGTTTTTATAACTTCGAAATGTGACTTTAAATCATGTTTTCAGCTATATATCACAGAACACACACTGTAAAACAAGTTTTTGCCTTTTTTTATCCACCTCTTCCATCTCTCTGATTATTTTTGTCTCGACCTTATATTTGATTATAGGTCTGCAAGTCAGCTGATGTTGCGAGCAGGGTTGAGAGCCAGCTGAAACTTGTGATCAGACCCATGTATTCAAGCCCACCCATTCATGGTGCATCTATTGTTGCTACAATCCTCAAGGACAGGTAGTCATTCTAAAGCTTGACAAGATGCCTGGCTATAGCACAATTAGGCAAGGGAGGAGTAACTTTAAAGTATCGGGATTTTTCTTTTCTTGTTTTACATTTTCTGAAAAGAAAAAAATAAAAATAAATAAGAACTGATATCAAACTGACCAAATCAAGTGATAAAGTTTGTGGTGGCTTCCACTATTTATTTTATTCAATGAGAAAAAAGGAGATCCTAACAATAGACAGCATGCATGATGAATTTCCTTCACTTGTGGGGTTCTTATTTTGTTCTGTTGCATCACAGGAACTTGTACACTGAGTGGACCATTGAGTTAAAGGCAATGGCTGACCGTATTATCAGCATGCGTCAACAACTTTTTGATGCCTTACATGCTAGAGGTCAGCATTTTTTTTTTTAGTTTACTGTTTTCTGATGCTCTTAAACTCATTTCTTGTCCTTCAATAGTAGCATAAAATTTGTTTTTATTCTTTTTAACGCATACTTATTGGGTTTGTGTTGGTCTTGAGTGTGCTAAAGTCTGTGAACAAGTATAGATTGATCCAATCTCTATCTCTCTCTCCCCCCTCTTCCTTTGGCCTCTGGTTTAGGCATTGGTGTGCATAACATGAATGCATGTTTGCCTTTTAATTGTGTGATAAAAAGTGTACATAATATAGGCATTCATGTTGCTTATTTATTCGGCAGGTACACCTGGGGACTGGAGTCACATTATTAAGCAGATTGGTATGTTTACTTTTACGGGATTGAACTCAGAACAAGTGGCTTTCATGACTAGGGAGTACCATATATACATGACATCTGATGGGTAAGAAGCTTTTTCCTGACTTTATTAATATACAGGTGTAGGTTTTTTTAATAAAAGAAATTCCTGTCTTGAGGATATCCGTGACTCTTATATCTGTGGCTTAATATTGTGACCATGCATTAGTCCATGTGACATTTTTAATTATGTTTATTAATTTTATGCACTTGCTTGAATCCATGTTACATTGTTCATGGTGTTTATGATGTCATCCAGATTTTGAAGTACTAATCTTTTCCTGCAATCCTTGCTTCCTAGGCATCACAATCTTGTTCATTCATGGTCTACCTAAGAACATTCTTTATTAAACAATAAACAATTAGAAAATATATCATGCCTAGCTCCTAAGTTCCTTATGAAGCTTGATTTCGATTGTAATTTAAGAATATGCATGAAAGTGTTACTTTGGCAAATTCATGGCAATGTGGTTGATTACAGTAAGAAGCAATTTTGGTGTTTGATGTTCTATCCTCATGTCGAATAGATTTGTTTTGCTAAATGAAATACCATCCTCACCTATAATCTATGCACTTATCTTTCAATTATCCTCAAAGCCTTACTTGGAAGCTCTTGAGGACACATTGCTAAAATATAGTCGGCATAAATGTATCCACCACACAGTTAATCCCCCCAAATACAAGATTATGTGCCTCTTTTTAAAATGTTACAGTAGATAATAAAATTGCTAAGGCTTGAGAAGGAATAAAATCTTTAGTATTATAGATTTAAAAATAGAAATCCAAACATGTGTCAAGTGTATCTGCTGTGGAGTTAGGATTTGTGGAAGGGCGGCTTTCTTTTTCCTGCCTAATTTGAGGGATTTTTTTTTTTTGGCTGAAAACACAGTACTCTCATTTTGTCATAATGGTGATCCAGTTTGGATAGACGCATGAAAAATATTACCTTTCAAATCCAAAGCCTTGGGACGAAGTTTAGAAGCATGATTAAACATTTGCGTGCAACAATACATTCTTATGAGACAAAAACAATTGTCAACTCTGATTACTAAGTCCTTGCTTTCTGTCAAATATGCAGGAGGATTAGCATGGCAGGTCTGAGCTCCAGGACAGTCCCTCATCTTGCAGATGCTATTCATGCAGCTGTTACTAGTTTTGCCTGATTTTGTTGCTGGCAACATTTTTCTACTGGGAAAGGCCTTCCCATTTCGATGGACTCGTCCCCTTTACTATTTTGTTGTAATAATTGGCCCCCCAACTATTGAGAGTTTAAAGATATAGCCCTCAACCATCGAGAGTTTAAAGATAAAGCGTTTTGTTAAGTGGAGGAATATTTCAAAAGATTTGCTTTTAAGCTGAGAATTTTATTGCAACTTAAATTTTATAGCGCTCAACGTTGCTTCTAGAAAAGTATTTCTTTAATCCTCTATTACTTTTGACAACATTGGAAGAAAAAGATGAGAAAGATTAGTTTGACATATAAGGTCAAAATTTTCTTCCAAACTGGTTTGGAGGAAAATTCCTCAAACCTACTACGTGATGATTTATAAATTATCCGTGTGTACTTTTATTTACGTAACTTATCTAAATGATTTTATATACAATCATGGATTTAACTTGGGAAAAAAAGTTGTTCATGTTTATTTATTTAATCAATTATCTTCTCAATATATATATAATCAATTAGTCAAGCCCACCTTTGAGGCGTCATTTATAAACAAACTAGGTTTAAATGTAATAATATATTCTTGGACAAGTTTATATCAATTATATGTATGTATATTTCTATTTATAATTGTAGGTACATTTTCTATTTATAAAATAAACTTTTATAAAAACTTGATATTGGATTTTCTGAACTTTGTATTGTGTGTAAGGCATAAAAGGCTATTGATTTTAATTTGGTTGATATAAACATTCCAGATTGTGGTAAAGTTTATATATAACTCATACAAATATAAGGTTAGTAGGTTAAAAGTTAGAATCACATTCCCTCTCCCTCTCGGGTGGTTACCAAATTGCACCAAAATCACTCGCAAAATGGAACAATCGCATTGCATGGTACAATGCGGTTTTGTAGTTTTATGATAAGAAAATCGCACATATTGCACCTCTTTATATATTAATATATTAACCTTAGGATTTTTTTTTTTTTTTTTTTTCAAGTTTGATAATCCAGTAAGTTTTGACAGAAAAACTAACTCAATAGTTTAAAACTTAACCGAAAACAAAGAGAAAAATTAGTTTTGGACCAGGTAGAAAAAGCCTAAAATTTGAAAAATATACCGACTTCAAATTGTTCAAACCACATCTTATACACTACACCACATATGTGACCGCAAAAATAAAGTACAATACAGTTATGATTTTGTCTAAACTCAACCACAGCGCACTAAATGGCCCAAAACCACAGCGCACCACAAACAGCCCTCTCCCCGTGTGTGTTTGATTTTTGTAAGTTCATGCATCCTGAGATCTAACTAGTAAATCCAATTAAGTTGAAAGCATAATAGTGCAAATGCGTTCCATGCACTTTCAACTTTTTAGGTGAACAAGTTTAAAATCTACATTTTTTAATAAATTCAGATTTAAAATGGGTATACTCCTTACTCAAACTTGTCTTTTCTCATTCTTAAGGACTAAAATAAACTAGATGGGCCGAAATGAACAAGAATAAACAGAAGAAATGGACCGAATACTACTTTTCAGCTTTTGACAAAAAATTGTAATGCTGAAATCCCAGGTTACCTAAATTGTAACAAATGTCGTTTGAAGAGTGAACAGTTGTTTTGTTTCACGAAGAAAAAAAAAAAAACCCTAACATAGCGGAAGCTTGTTTGCGGGAAAGTGATACGAGTATGATGCATCATCTTCTAATGGAGTTTACCTGTTGTGATTATGAGGCAAGGGTCTGTTTGCAAAATAAGGTAACATAATTTGGAAAGAATACACTTGTACAATCTTCTGTAAATTAATTAAATCGAGATCCAGCAATGAAACAGCAAAAGAGAGAGAGAGAGAGAGGACTATGTATATATTAACTTCAAATTATGACAGCAATAAGGCTTTTTAGCTATAGAACGAACCGCTATCTGCAACCCTTCAACAGATAAGAAGAGGGACTTGAGAAGCTTAAAGCATTTGAGGATCTGCCATTTTCGGTTCCCTTTGCAGGTGTTCCACATTCACTGAAGTCAAGGATGCGACACTCCGTCTGCAAACATTTCAAAAAATCTATTCAGCAGATTTCTTGATATCTATCAGGGAGTCTATTACTGGTAGATAAAAGGGATTATTTTCTTCATGACCATTTTCCATAATGTTTTGAGTTATTGTAGGCCTATTTTCTTCATAACCATTTTCCATATTGTTTCTATTATTACTATAGATGGCAGGCTTATTTGCCTCAAGTGAATGGGCCATTGTTGTCTCAACTCTGTGGATATATTATATATATAAATATATATATATATATATTTTTTTTTTCTTGAAAAAGAAAAACTTGAGCAAAAATGGTCATACCAAAACATTTGGAGCCAAATGGGAACGGTTTCCCAGAGGATCATGTAGCATATGACTGTTCTCTCGGTCCAGATTCCCCTGGCTGATGGATTTTCCCTTTAGTAATGTTTTTGGAGTTTCATTTCCCAAAACCTCCTGGGCATTGGCATATGCAGCAGCACTCTGCTCACTTATCTGTTTCATCAACCCAATGGCATCATAGCTTCTATCCCCTGGGCTCATAAAATACCCTATATCCTGGAAATTATTTGCAAGTATTAATAAAGAACCATAGAGTATATCAAACACATACAGAAAACACTATTCAACCAAAACTTGTAATACCTCGATTGTAATGTCAGTATCAACCCTTGGGCCAGGCAGAAAAGAGTTTATGAACCATGGGGATTTCCATGCTGAAGGGGATTCAATACTTCTTTTAAATGGAGTTCCTCCAAACCTGAAAACACCATCAGCAAAGCAACCACAGTCAGAAACAATCATGGTCAATCTTCAATGATCAGCAAGAAATCAGCAGGGGACACTAAGCTCAAAGCTCAGTGTCACAAGAAATCAGGCACAAGAACATTCAGGCTGCTGGTAATATAAAATTTTCACATAAAATTTCTACTTGCATATGAAAAAAAGTTCTTGATGCAAGGGCAGGTTCAATGGTTGACAAATGCTAAAGGAAGAATGTTTCTGATTTCACAGGCTAAAGCTTTCCATACCGCCATCATTCCCAGCATTATCACCAATAGTCTCTCAAAGCAAACACTAGAGCAATAATATGGAAAATGATAACAAAAGGAAAAGTGGCTGAATCTTACATGCCAAAGGTTTCAAAACTGGCATCATTCCCAGCATTATCACCTCTATTCTCGAGGGGAACTGACAAAGAAGCAGATTGTAGGCATGTAACTGCAACTGAATGACTTTCATGTTTCTTCCCACAAACAGTAGGAGAGCTAACAGGTGCACATGGATTTCCAAATGATGATTTGTTAGGAATTCCTTGATTTGATGCAGCCCCCAAGCTCCTAGATTGTTGATTTCTTGGAGTTCCAGCACTTGAACCTAATAATGCTCTGTCTGCTTTGGACCCAACTTGATCGGGAGAATGTAATAGCAGATTGTTCATGTCGTGTTCAACAAGCACTCCAGAAGACTGCTGAACCAGAAATAGGTAAAAATTAGTGAGAGAGAGAGAGAGAAAACACACACAGGTAAACATAATGACTCTATTGAACAAACTTCAGTTTTATCCACCAATCCCCTCCGTGACACTGATAATATAAAATTGGTGGGTTGGCAATTAAAGGAAAAATGATAAAGCTGTACTAAACATGAAAAATCCAAATTTCAAGAAAAGAAGAATCAACAAATTAATCAAAAAGGAGAATAATAATACAATTTTTTTGGAAGCCCAACATTATAATCAACACCATGAAGACAGTCAATATCACACTTGGAAGTTACATACTAGCTAATTAGCTAGAGCCTACCACATCTTAATTTGACAGATTTATACCAAAGTAAAAGGGGTCTTAACTAATTTCTTCATTCTTAGAAAACCAATGCTCAAAAAATTCAAAAACGAAAAAAGAACTCACAATGTGGGCAGCTCCTTCATCCCCCTCTTCAAAGGCATGATCAAGATTTTCTTTATCATCAATGGAAGTTCCAGAATTCCTCTTACGGTTAGATGATGGAGAGAGCAAAGGTGCTTTTTGGGTCCCATTGTCAGCAAACATAACATCTAGACGTGAAAAATCTCGGGTCAAACTAGACGTCATGTCAATCTCAAGTTTTTTGTCAATTCTTCTATCTGACAATGGAGATAATAAGTCACGATGCCGTTTCTTCAATATGGATGGTGTACCTGTGAAAGTTTTAGCAGCACTTTTCAGCACAGCATCGGGACTATCATCACGAGATGGAGAATCCCACAACCTAAATGGGGTAAGGCAGTTCATAGAAGACATCATAAGCTGGCGGATTCCAAGTGGACTATATTCTTGCTGCTGCATGTCACTACCAGACTGTACCAGATCACAGCTGAAAAATGGAATATCCAAGCTTGGGAAACGAGGAGGTTCATAACATAGAGCTCCAACATCCTGCGGTTCTGTATGTACATGTGATCCTTCACCCAGAGAAGGGCAAGTATGGTTTATGTCTAATCCTGAACCAAAAGAATTTACAGGGACTAATTTTGAAGGTTCCTTTACAAAATCTGGTTGTTCTTGCAATCCTGTGTTCTTTGTACCATTATTGCAAGGGGAATTGGGAGAGTCCTTGGTATAGACAAAGCCATCATGAGCACTAATGACAAACTCTTGTTCTTGAGTTTCAAATAACTGGTTGGGTTCATCACTGTATATAAGTGTACCACCATCAACAGATATAAGTGACGGTGCAGGCACAAACTGCTGAGAGCACGAAGTTCCGATTATATCAGACCTAGGAGGACAATATGATTGTGAAGCTGAAGTTGCAACAGTTTCAGATATCATACCGTTTGATGATTGACAGCGAAATGAATCTGTGCCTCCAACTGAGGCAACCATATTTGAGCCTTTTGTGAGATTTCCAGTGAAAAAATTACCATCATTCATTGCCTCTGAAAATAGGACTCTACAACACTCATCATCAGGTATCAACATGTGCTCTGCTTTATTATAGGAACCCATAGCCATATATCCCATTGAAGTAGAAGCTTGGCAAGGAACATTCACTATTTCATGGCTTTCATTAGTACTTATACAATGAGTTTGCAACTGTGATGAGTCCTGCCCCAATTCCAGTGACGAGATATTTGGTAACCCATGTACATTAAATTTGTTTTCCCTGCTCACAGAAGCTCCAGCATCATGCGAGAAATTTTGCTCAAGCAATTTGTCAGGGCAACCAGCTTCACAAGAAATATCTGGCATTGAAAAAGCAACATCTTCCAGAGATGTGTAATATTGTTCAGAACATGATAATGGACTGGAGTTTTGCTCCTTTGCCAAACCAGATTCTTGAGTCAATGGGAGTTCCTCTATGTTATGTAAAACTGCATTGGCCATTTCATTTGCAGACTGAAAGCAACCTGCAACGGTTGAATCTTGACTGCATTCTGAAATTTCCTCACCTTCTATCCCTTTGAGCCCACTATCATCTCCACTACTCTGCATCCTTGAAGAAGATGAAAGCATGGATTGATTTCTATGTCCAACATGAGGAAGGACTGGGTAGTGAGCAAGTAAACCTGATGCTAGATAAGAATCCAATTTCTTTTTGACAGAACTGTTCCAGTGATTTTTAATAGCATTGTCTGTCCTGTTGACCACATGAACACAGATATATCAAAACACAAGATGATTGCAAGTATCAAATGCCAGTCAAATGAGCAGATTGTTATAGCATAAAACTCAACATGGAACAAAAGATGGAAGAAATAGAGCATATTAGGAACAGAAAAATACCTAGGAACACTAAAATAAAGAAAAAAATGGAAAGGTGCAGCCTCTTATACAACTAACTATATTTACCTTCCAGGCAAGAACTTTGTTAGCTCTGCCCATCGGTTCCCATAGATCTGATGAGCGCGAATCAAAGCCAGTTCCTCTTCTTGGGTCCATGCCTCTTTGTTAATAGAAGGATTAAGATGATTGTGCCACCTGTAATTGGTATCAATTTACATGAGTACACATACCATACAGTTGCTGGGATACAACAACAAAATACAATTTCTAGTTGAAGAGTAAAATTATAACTATCTGTTTGCCACAGGCTTTTTTGTTCAGCTTTTAGCTTATTTGCTTATGTACAATTTTTTAAAACCTCACTTTTTTTAGGTACAAGTATACTTTAGGCATACCTTTCCCGACATTGCTTACCAATACGTCCAGGTAAATGCTGAGCAATGGTCGACCATTTTTTTGGACCATACTTCTTCACCAATTCAATAATAACTTCATCCTCCTATTTACATTTACAAAAGTAACCAGTAAGGTCATGTTAAACCATAAAAAGCACGTTTTTATATAGTCAACGGCAATGCAACTTTGGTGAAATGCAGAGAGGGAATTGACAGAAAACCAGAACCAGCTATTGTAGGTCACCTCTTTAGACCATGGACCTTTGACAAGCTCTGGATTCAAGACCTTCTGCCACCTGTGAAGGCATTGTACGTCGGTACGGTCCTTAAAACACTCCGCTGCAAAGAGAAATTTTACAATTAAAGAATATGAAACATTATGATAAGTCAAAAGTACCACCAATTAAAAAATTGGAGCACTGGCTGAAGGGTTTGGTCATATGTAACAGATATCAAACAAAAAGTGACTTTCAAAATTTAGGCAATCAAAGAACAATGCTAATGCTAAAGATGGTTTGGGACTCAAAAGTAGTACCAACTAGGAAATGATAGTAAATTGGCTGAAATAAACATTCTCCCTCATTTGTTGGTCCAAACTCCCCCTTGGGGGGTGCAACACAGGATTTTTAACTTTGTTTTTTAATGGGAGGTAGAGAGGAGAGTTGGAGACAATGTTTGAACTTAGGACCTCTTACTATGATACCATGATAAATTACTAATTGTCCCAAAAGCTTAAGCAGTAAGGAAATGGAGAAATTAATCATTATTCTATCATTTAATAATTATTCTTAATATGGTTTTTTGTTCAATTAAGTTCACAATTTTCCATAAGGCTTCTATCTTGACTTTGTCTACCATAAATTAGGGGGAGGGGGAGGTGGCATAAACATTTTTTCCATGATACTCACCAAAAGGAAGGAATAAGAAATTCATATAACACAAATTGATAGTGAGAAGAGAAAGTTATCTGGAACAATTTTCAGAAGTAAAAGCTTGAGCAGGACTCAAATTTGCCTTAAATTTCATTGAACTTATATAGAGTAGGCAAGAAAACCTAACCAACAAATAGAAGTGTTAGTTTTGAAACGATTCCTCCCTTGTTGGGTAATCTAGTGTCCACTGTTTGAAATTGCAAATTAAAGTTATTGTTTCCTTTGCTAATATCCAATAATAGCCATATTTGTTCTTGTAAAAATTAATTAACCAGAACATTATCATGGGCCTGAAAAACTCTAGGCCATCTATACAGCTACTCATTGTCTCATATAGTGTGTAAATTAATCAGTAACCAATAGCTCATAAATCTATAATATACAAAATATATGCAAATCTATACAGCAAAATGTTTGAAGAACTTAAGAGGGCATATATACAAAGAAAATAAATAAATAAACAACTAAAAGCAAAAGGAAAAAATAAATGCTTAAGTATAATGATTCCCATAATTTGTTATAAAATAAGCTTCCAAAGATAAACACACTGGTAACACGCAATAATACCTATTTTTTTCCAGTTCTTTCCTTTAAAACGCTGAACGGCCTTCTGCAAAATCTCATCCTAAAACACAAGGAAAATTTATGCATTCACATACCCAGAATATAACAAAAAATATAATGTTATACAACTAAACAATTATAATCATCACAGAAGCACAACAATGAATTAAGAACTTGTTATATTGATTCCATTAATATAGCAGCAACAGTGAAAAGTAGTAAAACAAAATAGACTTTACCTCTTCAGGTGTCCATTGTCCTTTGGTAGAACGCCTTGTAGGACCACTAGTCCTCCTAAAAAAGATAAATATAATGTTAAGAAAAATTCAGTTGCTATATTGTCTATTCCTCAATCAGAGCATAGATAATCCCTGATATGAGTAAAATTGAGATAGCATCTTTGAATTTGTTGTACTAGGAAGCAAGGTTTCCAAAATAAAAATATCAATAAAAAAAAGAGTTCCTCAATAAGTCAATCAGATGTTAAATTTTGTTGTTTGTAGTTCTATAAAAACACAAAAAATTTAGAGAAACTGTCTCTCAACAACTTCATTTTTTACATCACTGGCATAATACACTAGAGAAAATCCCAATATTGCATGAATTCAACGACATTAACTCTATATCTATGAGAAAAGGTGCTAAGCACCAATTAAAATGTGTTTCAGCTAAAGTTATAAAGCAAGCACAGAAATGAACTTGAGACAGCTTAGCCCTTATCGATGAAAAAGGTTCCAAGATATAATAAACAAGAGGAAGAATAATGGCTACATTTTGAGGTTACACCTAAAGATGAAATAACCAAACAGGCTATTAAATTACCCTTGTAGAGCTCGCATTCTCTGGCTAGCATCCCCGAGCCCATCTTGGGTGGTAGAGATTTTCCGATCACCTTCCATAGTTTCTTGACAAATAGGTAAAGCTACATACCCCAATTCCAACACGACAACAACTATCTCCAGAATATTCTCTCCAAATCATTATCTTCTACCTACGCAGAGGCAGTAGCTACCTTTTTGCACAGAAAAAACAGAAATCATAAAATTAATAACCCAATTGTAAAATTGATAGTAAGAACAAAGCATTAGAAAGAGTTAAATCACCGATCCAAAGCTAAAATTAAACACTAAAATCAGTAGCAGCCAATCGATCATCGCGAACTAAAACTAAAATTCATAATCTCATATAATGATTTTTTTAACAAACAATTAAAACAAAAAAAGCTTCATATATAAAAAATAGTTGTCCATGATATTTACAATTCCTCGGCTCAGCGAGTTTAAATGGCGATCTTGCTCAGAATAATTTGCTAATTACACGACATTTTTAGAGAGAGAGAGAGAGAGAGATCGGTAACTTAAAATTGAGCTAAATAAGATTCAAAACACGAAGAATTTACACAAAGAAACATGAAACAACATAGTAGAAATCAAAACCTGTGCTATGCTTCCGACAAAACATTGAACATGTCTCAAAAAAACAAAAACATAAAATCCATCGAACTCAAGTACGGTAAAATTATCATAAATTCGAAGCTTAGGTTACAGATCAAACAAAAATTCCATCAGATCAAACCTTAAAAAAAAAAAAAAAAAAAAAAAACACACAAGCACTCGCCAAAGTAAATTTAAACTGATAAAAAAAAAAAAAGTTGTTTAGGTTAAAAGCAAAGGCACAGTGAGAGAGTGAGAGTGAGAGTGAGAAAAACTCACCGAACTGAGCTTCAGAATCAGAAAGCGAAGCGTAGAGAATCAATTTGTTGGGAGAGGAAGTCGGTGATGGGATCAAAACGGTGCGCATTTGAAGATCCAAGTGAGCGATTTGGGGAAAAAAAATAAAAGAAGAAGAAGAAGAAGCTCTCTCAGTTTTGGTAACCAAAAAAAAAAAAACTCGATCTGCTAAATGCCTTTTTTTTAGAGAGAGAAAGAGAAGAGAGAGAAAGAGAGAGAGTGAAACGGTCTGGTGCTCTATTCATTCAAACATAAAGGGGCGGACTCTTGGACTTTCAAACCCTATAGGCTAAACCTCGAGCAAGTTTTGCTTATTTGGACGGTTACGATCTCGACACGTGGACTATTCTGTTCTGATTTCTTGCTGGGTCTTTTTTTTTTTTAAAAGTTCAACGGACAAATTAATTTTTTCTCTTTTTCTTTTTCAATTTTTTTATTTTCTTTTTTAACCCACTTACTAAAAGTAATAATTCGAAATATGGCACGGGTGCTTTTGACCTTTATTTTCATATTAGTGACTTCACCGACAATAACTAGGGAGTTTTTGAAATTTTATTTTTACTTTTTATTTTTAATTTTTAGAAACAAACACACACAATAAATAGAGAAATTCCCATAAAAATAAATAAATCAATAAATTTCATAATTTTTGAATTGATTTTTTTTTTATAATTGTGAGTGATAGGAAAAATATTTGTTAGTCGAAGGATATCAATTATGGAATTTGAAGGAAAAAAAATTGTGAATGTACCATTTATATAAGGACCCCACCATAAATAAGCCAATAATGCAATTACTCACCGGCTTGACTACCTATGAGTTTGAGTACTCTTTTGAAAAAAGTATTTGGTCCTGAATGATAAATAGCAGTCAATTTAGTTTTCCAAACAAAGTAAGGAATTTGAAATCTTTTAGAACTGTTTGGTAGTGTATTTTAAAAAACAGTTTTTAATGTTTAAACAACATTATATGTATTTTCACACACTTTTTCACTTATATGTATTTTTAAAAAATACAAACAACATTACTATAACAAGTTAACAACATTACTATACGGGAATTTAAATTTGTCTTAATATTTAATATTTTTTTTAAATCACCTGGGAACGCCTGATGAGATACAACAAACATAAATAAGATTTTATATGACAAACTAGGAATTTTAAAATTTTAGTAGTTCAACCCTATTATTGGCGGGATTAAATAATTTTGTGTTGGTAGTTGTATTTTGGACATCCCAAAGTAATTGACTAGCCTCAGTTTCATTGTTGTAGTATTAATAAATAATTGAAAACAAAGTCACTATAATAAGAATTAAGGAAATATGATCAATTTTAATTTTAGAAAAATTATTATTATTATTATTATTATTATATATGCATGCTACACAAGTGTAGAGTTTATTTTAAATAGGTATGACCCCAGGTTCAAAAAAAAAGTGTGCAAAGCCCAAAACAAATGAGCTTAAGCAATTGTATTATTCTATATATATATATATATATATATATATAGAACTTTACAAACGCATCTTCAAGTAATCAATTATGCAAGCAAACAAAAGATCTTTTGTACATGTGCCTTCAAAACATTAGATGATTCCCAATCAAACAGAAAGAATCCACAAAAGTCACCTTCTTATCTCAATGACACACTGTTATTTTATTTGTCTTTACTCTTTCTTCCACTTCAACCAAAAAAAAAAGGGTTGAGTTTGTAATTAGAATGAAGAAGAGGCCCCTTTGAAGATGAGGAAATTGATAGTTTCTAGTGAATAATATATGAAAGTTCCTTCGAGATGGGTAAGAAGCATCTGAAGCTTGTGCCCACCACACATTGCCACCCAGGGCCATACATTTTGTCAAACTCCTATAGAGAAAATAAGAAAGAAATAAACAAAGTTAACGAAAACAATGAAGGAAATATTAGATAACATAAGCATTTTACCTTCTTTATGTAGGCAGCAATACTTTTGCAATCAAAGACTTCATAGAGATCAAGAGCTTGGGAAGCAAAAGCCATTGCTTGAGCTTGCATCTCCAATGACATGTCTGTATCTATTACTACAGCTTTTCCTTCCAACATATCTGTGTCTCTCTCACAGGATCTAAGTCAAGCTAAAGAAATTAACCTAGCAATGATTTGATCTTTTATATCTCCTCCAAAAGTGAGATGAACATATATATATATATATATATATATGATATATCTCTTGCTTTCCCAACCTTCATCACTTCCAACTATAAGGAACAATTTAATGTACCATAGAGAACTTTTTTTTTTTTTTTTTTGGTAAACACCATAGAGAACTTTCCTTTCTTGGATCCTTGCCTTTATTTCAGTCTTCATTGTAACTCACCCCCACTTCCCCTTCCTTGGCTTAATTACACTATAAACCTCAAAATTGAATTTTTGTCTCAAATCAAATTTTTATTTTTATTTTATAGCGATTATAAAAATATGTTGCTAACCCCATAGTTCGAACTATTTTTTCTTTAGATCTGCACTTTGTGCATGAGGAGATATCAATTCAGCTACAAGGCCCTTGACAATTACATTAATGTTCAACCCATTATTTAAAAATAAAAAATAAATATAAACCTTTAATGAGCTCCTATCAAATAAATGTAATAGAAATTCATGTAATTTCATACAAAAAAGAAATCTATTGTGTAAATCACAGATGTTATTTTGACACGTTGATGATTGGAAAACAATTTACACTTTCATAAATCTTAATACATAAGCATGGCTTAATGAAAATTATTGTTTTTTTGGGTTGTTTACATGAAATACCAGATGGTGTTCATATGAATTTTTAGAACTTGGCCCGTTTAGTAATGTTGTTCTAGTAACATTATTTATATTTTTTGAAAATATGTACAGGTAAAAAAATGTATGAAAATAAATGTAATATTATTGAAACACTAAAAATTATTGTTCAAAATACACTCCCAAACATCCTACTTCCAACATGGGTTTCTCAGTGACAGAGTCAAAGATTTTAGTGTAAATGACAACTGGACAGGACTAAATAAAATGTCGGTAACAAATTTTATCACAACAAAGTCTCTATTAGGTTTGGCCGGTTCTGGTGGGGTCAAGGGGCAACTTTGGTCAACCTTGTGGCTCCACCCTTGGGTTTCTACTATTGTTAGGGAACAGAGACTTACCAAGGGTCCAAATTATTATCATGTGAAACAATTAGGGTACATTTCATCTCTTGTATTGGGAGTGGGATACACCTAAAAGTCATATAAAAAAAATGGTAGGTTGTGTATTGTAGTTAGTTCAATAAGTGAATTTTTTTGCTGTCGAATTTGATGGTAAAAATCAATCATCGTAAAAGCAAGCATTATAGATTTAGTGAAAGTATAATGGACTTATTTGCAAAGAGAAATAATATGTCCACAACATTTTCACAACAAATTTTAAGTGATAGGTTGTTATTAATTGTTACTAATAGGTAAAAAAGTAATTTCAATTGTGGGTTTAAATTAGAACCAGTAAATCAGTAATGACTTAACACCTCTAATTTATTGTGAAAATATTGTAAATATAATACTCTTCATTTGTAAAAGGTGAAGACCAACTTACAACAAAAATAAAATTACTTTAGGATACTTTGTTAAAATTGGCAAGCTAGGGTTTATTTTATGGTAATCCTCATTTTCTCTTCCCTATAAGAGGGGAAACATCCCATTATGTAGAGATCTTCAAGTGTAAGAAAAAGCTTTTAAATAATTTAATTGAAAATCAAAATAAAGACACAAGCCTTATATCTCTTCAAATTTAAGGAAAAATGTTTATTTTTTGGATGATAGAGTCCATAAATGGATAAAAGATTTTCCTTGTCAAAAAGATGAATGATAAAAATTTATGAGAATAAGTTTTAAAGTCACAAAGAACTATGGAGTAAGGAGAAGGCAATATTTCTAATTAAGTAGCTATTGTAATGAAAATACTCAAATTCTTAAAATGCCAGGTACAAATTATCTCAAGGATAAAGAGGAAGAGATAAATTCAAGTCTATCATTTCCAAGCCATAAATAAAGAATATATATATATATATTTATATATATATTGACAAATGAGGGTGTCCAGATTTTTTCGATTATTTGATTATTCTCTTGAATGTATGCAGTCTCCTCATCCCACATGCATCAAATTATTATAGGGAGTAATCCCATAGATTTAGCCTCATGATGCTAGCAAGAAGTTTTGAACTCAAGTTCTCATATATGTATCTCTTGGGATATTTTTAATTTCCTTGTATATAACCTTTATAGTTAGCATTCTCATGGTCATTGGAGTTGAGATCAATAGATGTAGGTGGTGGAATACTCTTCTTTTCCAAAAACTAATGCTTATGAAGAGTCACATCTATTATTTCTGAATAGTATTGTTTAGAGTTTTCAAAATAAAAATCTGCCAATTCCATAGCACTAAGAAAAGATTGTTTAGCTTTATCCTAATATATATAATAGGCCTTGTAACAAGCACCTTTGAAGCCATTAATTTGAGAATGGCATCGCTGTCATGATGTGAAGATTCTTGGTTGGAATCCTTTGAACACCGCATTCACATTGTTTAGGATTCATAGATTCCCGTATAAATATTAATTTTTTTTAGCTACTTGTTTAGGAATTCTTCATGATAGTTCTTGCTAAGATAATACACAAGAAAAGTGTTAGAGCTTTGAAGAAATTCACCTTCGAAAATATAATTTGCAATGTTGTTGTACCTTTAAATAATCTCTTCAATAATTTTTTACTGTTTTCAAAAAAATTTTAAAAGTTTTATTATATGTTCTAATAATAAAGTATTCAGCTACAATACGAATAAAAAACTTTTTATTGCTAATTAATTGACTAAAAATTATTTTACAAATATAACATAATCACATTCATTTGGTTTAAATTTACTAGAATTATATCAACACATTAATTATTCTTTTTGATGCTTTTTGTAAGGTCACAGTTTGACTCCCAAACCCAAAAGATGGATGAACTTAGATTCAAAGAGCCCAGTACAATAAATTTGTAGAGAGTAGGTTGGAAAACTGGGCTTTATTGAGTTAGACAACAAGTAAAGTGGATCTGGATGACAAGAAAATGAAGATAGACTAGTTTAATCAAAAGAAAATCGTCATCGGTACAATCCGAGGAGATCAGTTCTTATATATTTCTTCTCAAATTTAATTACAAGTTCAACTCTTGATTGCTACAATGTTTTCCTCTTAATTTCTCGATCTCTTCCCTTCAAGTCCTTCTATTTTATACTATCTTCCTTTTTTCATCTCTACCCTCCATGTGTAGGGTAGATTGCTAGTGTTGATTTTTATCCCATCAACACCTTCCTGAAATCTCTGGTAGTAGTTGTAAGGCTAAAAATTACTGTTCAGGTATCACCTCTACATTAATGCGACCAGTTGGTTAGGTGCAGAGCATTCAATGCAGTAGTAGCAGCTTTCTCTTTAAATATTTTATACTTATCCGTGTCAATAGAATCTCCTAGAACGTTGCCCTAGATAGTAGACCACCCCTTCGGACCTTGGCTTTAATCAGCCAAGGAGGCATTTGTCCTCAGCCCACCTTCATGGACCCTTATGATCAAAACTAACCTTTTCACTTACAAACATGGACTCCCCTGATGATGTTCACCCCTTCTTGGACTACTTCACATCCTCAGATTGGGCCCCCGGCCCAATATATACATAGATATATATTGCTAGGCCCAACACCTCTACAATAGCCCCTTGAAATTCTCCTTTCTGGCTCCTCGGGAAGAAAGGAGGATTTCAATGTCATTACAATGACCTCGTATCTTATCACACATCATCTCTATCTGTGCAGGTATCTTTTTACGCGCCTTCATTAAATTCTTGCGGCTCCATATTTTCCACGTTTTACTGCACGATGCGGATCCAACGGCTGAGGATTTTATTAGAACTCGGGCGGGAATTTTCCTGCATGTCACCCTCTCTTTGATATAAAAACTACCTAAACACTTCATTCACCTCACTTTAGCACTCACACACTGAACTTGCGCACTTATTCAATCTACTCGTGCCCTCACAAATTCTGAAAACTTGTCCAAGGAGACTTTTCTTCTTTACGTAAGTCTTTACAAACCTTTCCATTTATTTTTCCATCTACTTTTCTTTTTTCTGTGTCTATTCCTCCTCGGTCTTCTTAGTTTCTCTCTTACTATCTTAGCATCTCCAACCCTTCTCCAAATATGGGTAGATTTACTCACTTGGTAGACTCCGCAGAGAATATAGAGAGCTTTAGAGCTCAGTATAGAATTCCGCCAGGAGTGTTAATTAGGTATTGTATGGAAGGGAAATGGCATGAGAAAAGGCAAGAGGGATAAGTGGTAATCCCAATGATTGCCTTTATAGAAAGAGGGATGAGAATCCGTAAACAAGATCGAGATCTTTGACTGCTATGAACCCCCCTCAGTGGAGGCCGAGGACTCAACTCCGAGCTAATGCATAATTGCAGATACCAAGCACTGCCTAGCCATAGATTGACTCTCAATTAGTTCCTCACTCTGGTCTCCGGACAAATACTTAACTTTCGAATGCAAGGTGGAAGAAACGGCTCCCAAGGCATAGAGCCAAGGCCTTGCCACAATGGTGGTGTAGGGGGAATAAGCATCCACTACAATAAAGTCCACTTCGACCACTTCGGACCTCGCCTGTACTAGTAATCTAATCTGACCCCGTGGAATCACAACTTTCCCATCAAAGCTTACCAATGATGAATCATAAGGTGCCAAGTCCTCATGTTTCAACTTCAGCCCTCATATAGATCAGGATACATGATTTCTGCACCGTTGCCCTGGTCTACCAACACTCTCTTCACATTATAACCTCTTATCCTGAGGGTGACCACTAAAGCATCATCATGTGGCTGTATAGTTCCAATTTTATCCTCATCCGAAAAACTCAATGCCGGTCGAATCTCCACCCTAGCCCTCTTCGACTCAGAATTAGAGTCCTCGGCGGGTGGCCGAGTTACAGACATCACCTTGTAGGGATGAGAATCAGTTCTCCTAGGAGTAGTAAAGATGACATTAATTGTGCCCAAAGGGGGCCTTAAAGAAGCATTCCCCTAAGCCCCAGATCCTACTTGGTCTCCCTGCCCATTGGATTGATACAAAAACTGCTTTAACCTTCCATGTCTGACCAATTGCTCCAGATGGTTCCACAAAGTTCTACAATCCTCGGTGATATGTCCTCGTTCCTGGTGGTATTGGCAATGAAGACTTTGGTCGCGCCTCATGGGGTCTCCTCCCATCTTGTTTGGCCATTTGAAGTATGGCTCAATCTTGATTTTCTCTAAGACTTGATGTACTGGTTCTCGGAATACCGTATTAACCACCTGAAGAACCGTAGACTCAGATTGCCCAGCAAAATCCCTTCGAGGTCTGTTATTATTGTATCTATCCGACCTAAAATCCCTCTTGTCCTGAGGGTAACCTTAGCCTTTCCCTTCCCTTGCTGCTAATCTTCCTCAACTCGCTTGTACTCGTCAATACAGTCCATAAGCCGATGCATACTCCTTACCAGCTTCTTAGTCAAGGACTTTCTCAAATCATGCTCGGCAGGCAGGCCGACCTTAAAATTCCTTAAAGCCACATCATCAAAGTCTCCATCGATCTCGTTGAACATCTCCCAATATCTGTCCGAATACGTTTTCAAAGTCTCCCTTTCTCTCATGGACATAGATAATAGGGAATCTAAAGGCCGAGGAACCTTACTGCACATAATAAAGCGAGATTCAAACGCCCGAATGAGTTCCTTAAAAGAATCAATTGAACTTGATCATAAGCTATCAAACCACCTCATGGCCACGGGCCCTAAGTTGGAGGGAAACACCTTGCACACAAGGCCTCATTCTTGGAGTGCACAGTCATTCTCTGGTTGAAGTGGCTTACGTGTTTCACAGGGTTTGTTTGACCATTGTACATGGTGAACTTGAGCTGAGTGAACTACCAAGAAAGTCTCTCTCCTTCAATTCTGCGCGTGAAAGGTGATCTGGAAATTTGGTTGAGCGCTCTGCTCATCACATCATTTCCCAAGCCTTTGGAAGATGAGCTCATGTTCCTGCGCTTATGGCGGTAGTCCTCATCATACGAAAAAGACTCGCTAGGAGGAGTTCTTGACTTGGGTCTATAACTACCATCCTCCTCATCGTCAGAAGAGAAATCAGAATTGGAGGGAATTCGCCTTTGCAGGTCGTGGCGCAACTTCCTCTTTAGATGATCAATCTCCAGTTGCATGGCTCTGGTGTTCTCCTTATGAGAAAGGTGGCTCCCGCTTCGAGACTGGCTCCTACTAGTATGGATGGTATGCACACTAATCTTCCGATCCCTTCTTTGCTCAAGATTAACAAAATGATCTCGACGTTGGGACCCTATAGATTCCTCCAGATTCGGACCTGAACCTACCATAGTTAGACGTCAAACTCACTAAAACACAATAATTCCCCATAAACGACGCCAATTGTAAGGTCACAGTTTGGCTCCCAAGCCCAAAGAATGGATAAACTTAGGCCCAAAAAATCTAATACAATAAATTTGTAGAGAGTGGGTTGGAAAACTAGGCTTTATTGAGTCAAACGAAAAGTAAAGTGGATCCAGATGACAAAAAAATAAAGATAGACTGGTTTAATCTAAAGAAAATCGTTATCGGCATAATCCAAGGAGATCAATTATTATATATTTCTTCTCAAGTTTGATTACAAGTTCAACTATTGATTGCTACAGTGTTTTCCTCTCAATTTCTAGATCCCTTCCCTTCAGGGTTTGCCTTCTATTTTATACTATATTTCTTCTTTCATCTCTACCCTCTACGTGTAGGGTAGATTACTAGTGTTGATCCTTGTCCCATCAGCACCTTTCTGAAATCTCTGATAGTAGCTGTAAGGCTGAAAATTATTATTCAGGTATCACCTCCACATTAATGCAACCAGTTAGTTAGGTGTAGAGCATTCAATGCGATAATAGCAGCTTTCTCTTTAAATATTTTAGGACTTCCTTTTATCCTATGCTTCTGTGATGCTTATCCGTGTCAATAGAATCTCCTATAACATAACCCTAGATGGTTAACCACCCCTTCGGACCTCATCTTTGATCAGCCGAGGAGGCATTTGTCCTCGGACCACCCTCATAGACCCTTATGCTCAAAACTAACCTCTTCACTTACTAACACGAACTCTTCTAATGATGTTCACCCTACTTGAACTACTTTACGTCCTTGAATTAGGCCCCCGACCCAATATATACATAGATATATATTGCTGAGCCCAACACCCCTACACCTTTTATGAATATGATATGTTTTAAATTTAATTTTTGCACGAGTTTATTAACTATTCTTCCAAAAACATTTCTTGTATTGCTTTTATGATAAATCTGCTACTGTTATCTAAAGCATTCATTTCAGAGTTAAAGATTTTAGTTCGTCTCTCTCTTTTAAGAAAATAGACTTCAACAAAAACATTTTAATAACTTTGTTCCGCTAATTTGAGTTCTTCCAGCATCAAAACAAATTATTTTTCTTTTTCAAGTCTTTCAAAAAGGGTTTCTTTTTCTTTCTTTCTGAGAGAGAAAAAAGAAGGATTTCTCAGAGTTCTTCTATATAATTTCTTCATAATTACGACTTCCTAAAAGACAATTCATATTTACGAATGGTAACAAATAGAACCAAATAACAAAATTTGTTTAGTACATTGATAGTAGAAGGGATCGTTCAAAAAAAAGGCAATTTAGCAAAATTATTCAACACATTTTATACTATGAAAAGCATAAACTTATATAGCTAAGAGACACCAGGTGATCCATAAGCAGTGCGTACTTATTCACCAAAAGTCGAAAGGTGTCCAGAAAAAAATGATCGATAACCGATTTAAGCTTCACTGATGGCAGATGGCTCTTATTAAGCTCCAACTTTCTGAGCTTTATTTGGCCGACCTGTTCCAGAGTCGTTTTCTCTAGAGCGGCCATGTTTCCCACCTCTATTATTGTATCTTCCTCCCCTAACAAGTGCAAATAAATTTTCACAAAAAGTGGGAGTAGTATAAAGTAGGGAATTTGCAGGTAAAACTTTTTGATATAGATGAACGTGAAAATTGGTTGGATTTACACTCATACTAACCTTCCTCTGTTGCCCTTGTTATCCCGGCGCCTATCTTGATTATTACGGAGAAAGCTCCAGTACTCCTTTTCATCATCACCTGAAAGCATAGTGGGCAGAACACTCTATTAGTGACTCAATTCATAACATGCATAATAACTATAGTAATAAATTTCAACAAGGGATCAAACAGGCAACAATTGCATTACATGGGCTTAGGTTTTAGACAGTAAAAACAACATAAAATGTGTCACTATTAACAATCACGGATCCAAATAATCTCCAAATGAACCTCTACTTCAACTGTTTGCAATGCCCAAATCACCAAGACTTTAGTGTACATTGCCTCATCTCATTAAAAGTCAGAATAAAGGTTGGCATGGCAGTAAATACGCTCAAAGGAATGTAGAAAAAAGACCGATAAATGTCATACGATAAATGTCATACACCCGTGAATGACACCACTCAGATGCATTTAATAAATTATTTTAGCCCCCTGAATAACAAAAAAGAATGACAGCAGCCATTCTTAATTTCCCATAAACATACATAAACAGAAGTAGTTCCATAGGTTAATTTCCCATAATTAATGAAAAGCCCCAAGAAAAGAAAAGATAATATCAAACCTTCAGCAACAAACTCAATTAGGAACCGTCTTACTGTACACAAAAAATAGTTGCATACCAGTCCACATGTGCTGCTATGTTTTCTCATGATTTACATCTCAACATCAATAGCAAACGCCAAGGTGAATAGCATCTCACTCTGTTGCATATTCATAAATTTTACCATTTCCCAAACTAGCTATGCTAGCCACTGACATGGTAGTTGAACATTCTAAAGACTAAAACTAGGAAAAGAAAATTAATCATCATGCAAGCATTACTGAACTTCTAACAAACATTTTATATGCGTGTGTGTGAAGATAAAAATTGCTGCCTACCAATTACTGGTTCTAGAGTGGCAATGAAATTCTTCACAGGGAGACCCCCTTGTTCAGCAAGGACAGCGGCAGCACGAGCTTTCTGAGCTGATTCAGGTTGTTCAAACCGAATGTATCCCGACTCTTCTCCAATCTTGAAATCAATGAACTTCACAGGAAAATACAAAAGCACATACAGAGATATGTCAGAATCAAGTAAAAGAAAGCATAGTCCCAACCATTTGGGGACACTAACGGAGATCCTTTTCACCATCATGATCAAATGACCCAAGAAAAAGATGAGCAAATTTGCCAATAAGAGCACAGTCCACTTGGATTGGCATAATTATTTATGTTTTAAAATCACAATAGGATGAAAACATGGGTAAAGAGAGCTTTGAAGGATATGACATGAAAAATCATGACACTAAAACAAAAGGTGTAACATATTTCACGTGTAAAATCTCAAGCAAGGAAGTAGGAAGGGGAATCCACAAGATACCTTGACTTTGCCAAACTTTTGAAAGATGACCTTCAGATCCTCACGCAAAACAACGTTCATGTCATCCTTGTAGACAGAAGCAGCAGATTTCTCTTCTTTATCACCACCTGCTTCAGGAGAATCCTCTACATCTTCAGTTTCTTTTTCTTCACTTCCCAAACCATTGTTCTCATCAACATTTTCTTTGTCATCCTTCTCAATATTCTCTCCAGGGGTTTTTTCATCTGTGCTAACATCATCTGCAACCATCTTTTCAGTTTCTGTATTCACATTTTCTGAGGAATCTAATCCTCCATCTGTTTTGCTAATAATTTTAACACCATTGGCTGTGTCATTAGTATCATTTTTTTCTGTGGAGCCACGATTTGACTTGCTCTTCAATGTAAATGCAACAATTAAGCCTTTTGGGTAGCTGCAATCATTATATATGGAGTTAACCACGTTAACAAATACATAGGCTGGGAAGATGGTAGAAAATAGTGATATCAACTACTTACTTTGCTTCTGCATTTGAATTATTCTTACGATTTGAAACCCCAAGGGAACGAGACTTCTCATATTCCTCCGCCTCTCTAGCTCTCTCGATATCAAAATCCCTCCTGAAACAGGAAATTTCTGTTAGAGCACATATGCCAGGACAAAGGTACCATCCCATAAGCAAAATGTCAAATAAACATTAAAGAATTTGACTTGAATGATAAATTCTTCAATCAGGAAATATCACATTACACAACATGAGCTGTTTTTTTTTTTTTTTCCAACTAGTTAATAATAATAGTCTTCTTAGGAGGTGAATGAACTACAAAATTAAATCGCATGAAAAATTCCACAGTTTTAGCTGTTCTCTTTTTTGGGTGAAGAGAATCAAGAACATCAACATCATTAGTGATGATAGCTCTCAGCATTGCCTCTGACAGATGAACAACATCAGACCACTAAAGTTACTTGTGAATGTTTTAGTTCTTTCATCAAGTATACTCAAATGACATGAATTTCAATTTTAAAAACAATTCCCAAAGAAAGACTCTTAAAACCCCCAGCTAGAGGAACAGCTTACTTGGGTTTTAGTTCTAATGTCACACCCACATAAACCAAACTTTGCTTCAAAACCTTTTCAGCATCCTCCTCTGTAGAAAATTCGATCAAAGCAGTGCCACAAAAGAACTTCTTATCTCCAACATGACGAGGCAACCTCACACTATTAACCTGAAACAAGTTAAACCAAACTCTTATAAACAGGAGTGTAACTAAAGCAGCATATCTTTTCTCAGTAAATTGAGACACAAGATCTAAAAGTCTAAAAAAGCAATTGAGTTCATCTTAGCATAAAAATTCAAAGAACTAATATTTCAAACCAACTTCATAATAAACAAAATCCGCCATCCTAAAAAATATAGAGAACTCAATTTTTTCTAATCAAGAAATGTATCCCTGGTCCAAACCTTATATGTGTGTAACACTTTTGAGCTCTATTTTTTTCTTTTTAAACTTAACCCACAGTAACTGCATATAACTACTAAAAGAACAACAGAGGGAAGCATGCCTCCAGAGTATTGATGCCAAGATAACTTGTTACAATCTTCGTTTCTTACTGACAAACAAATGATATTGGGACAACCAATACCTTGGCAAATTCATTAAAAAATGTCTCCAAAACTTCACGAGTCACGTTGTACTCAAAAGGTGATGCAGCTATTGTTTTTATGTCTAACTGCTCTATTACGTCTTCTGGCTTTAGAAGTTCTGTAGTCCTACCCACCTTTTTCCCTGAAATACAAAAACCAAGATTTTTTTAAGAAAAAAAATATATATATAAGAAGTGTTAATCCTCAGAACAATCAATATAGACGTAAGCTAAACAATCAATATAGATACAAGCTAAATTCATATACACTAAACAAATAATACCAATAAAGTTCAGCCCTGTAATTGATTGACAAGATATAGAGGGAAAAAAAAAAAAAAAACAACAACAATTATTAAATATTGATAATGAATTTCAGGGGAAAACTGAGAAATTCAACTAACTGAAATAGCTGAATCAAGAAAAATCTTGCAGGATGGTTTAATATTCACAGGCCCCAAATGATAAAAACACATGATTAGATGCCTTTTCCCAACATTATCTCGTTTTTTTTTTCAGGACATATCTAATAAGGAAAGGTTAAAAAAATAAATAAACTTTAGTAGATGGTGACATTGCTCATCATAGTCAAGTTTATGCAGACAAATTCACCCAAAATAGAAAAAGAAATAAATTTTTATGTTCTCCCAGCTCACAAAATACATAGAAGCTAAATCCATCTAAGGCACAAAACTCTGTCCAGTGTTTATCAATTTTCTCTTATTCCAATACAAGGACAGCATTACAACAAATATTTACACGTATATTCTATTTCCTTTCATTAGCTGCATTATCTTGGAAACCAATATGGAATACAGGAACAATAACAGCCTTGAAAATAAAAAATAAAAAACTCACCATCTTCAGAAAGTTTTAGACAAGTAGAAGTTTTAAGAGTTTCGGCAACCGCCTTAACAGTATCTTCAGGGACCTCATCAGGCTTCATGTTCCCCAAATTGAGATGACCTCTCATCCGAGAAAACGAACATATCAATGCCAAATCCACCACTATACTCTCAGTCAAGTTCAACAAAAAAAAAAAGGGATGCATTGAAACAATACTCAAATAATATCAATACCCAAAATCCCAAATCCCAAAACAAAGAGCTCAAAATACTCTGAATGGTAAAAATAAAATATATATATATATATATATATATATTTTCACAATAGTACTTCATTCACACTTAATGGCAAATTAGGAGGATAGAAGCATACTTTTACACCTAACCTTGCTATTTTCTCGGAAAATCTTGCCCAGGAAAATTTTCCACCAAAGCAAACAGTGCTTTAGTATGTACCAACACAAACCCACGTACACACATATCATATATTTGCATACAGAGAGAGTATAAAGCGAAAAAAAAAACAATGAACTGAAGAGCAAGGATACATCCATCTTCGCTCTCACTGATGGTTTTCTTGAGAAAATTGTCCCTTGGAAGATTGCTATCACTGAAGTAAAACTCAACCTGTAAACAAGAGCACCCAAGAAAAAAAAAAAAAAAAACCCATAAGCATTCAAATATACATAACACGAATTTCGAAGCCTATGAAAGCGAAACCAAAAAAGTAGCAAGAATCAGTGGTGTTTGTTTGACCTGTCGGAGAACTTTCTTTGCAGTTTCTTCGTCCAACGAATGCGTTGCCATCGCTGTACAGAGAGAGCTTGAAAAGAGAAAGCGATAGCGAGAGAGAGAGACACACACACAGAGAGACAGAGGGTGCTGTGTTAATTTGTGTGTTAGGGTTTTGTAGGACATAATATATTTGGGGGCTTTATGTATATATAGTACACTGTGTTTGAACTGATAAGTAGACCGGGCTTGTGAGTTAAGTTTCTCTCTACGGTTCCAATTCCTTTGGTTTTGTTCCTTTCCTTGCCACGTCAGCATGGGAACCAAACCGGGACCCACTTTTTAATTGTTTATTTTTTTTCCTAGTTTTAAAATTACCATATACTTTTAGGATATTTATATATTTTTAATTGTTCTAATCCTAAGTTTTATTCACCATACTATTAATTCATAAATATTTTTAAGTACTTTATGTGCTCGAAGTGTAATAGTTAGGTCAAAATCAGAGATGACTTCTATATATTTGTCTAAAGAGTAGACGATTCCTTTTTTTTAGTCCAATTATATAGACAATAAGAATAGATCTAGCATTTCTCTTTTTAGGATGCATATATAACAATGTCAATGATATGATTAGTGTAAAAGAGACTTTCAATTTTTTAAATTGAAATTGGAATATGTTCTTGTTCATGATTTGGGTAGATTACATTTTAAATTCCATCAATTAAAGTGGATTCAAATTTGCCCTTATGTTTTTAGAAATTTCAAATTAATCCATATACTCTAAAAGTTCAATTCAATTCAAACCATTAACTCGTTATATGTAAAGTTGAGTTGTGATTTGAAGTGAAATAATATGTATGTATAGTAGGCACGTGTTAAAATAGCTACATGTTAGAAATATCACTATAAATGGGTTTATGGTTTAAATTTAAATGTTTGTTTAAAAAAAATATATATATATATAGCTTAAAATGTAAAAGTTTTAAATTCAAATATTTAATTGGTATGGGTAGAGAACTAAAAGAGTATATACTAAATATATCTTTATTGTTAATGATATTACAATGTTTTGGCAGTCTAAGGAGTTTATTTTCAAAAAGACATGGTTGTCTTAGATTTTAGGATTCAAATCAATAATTTTGATTATAAAAAAAGTCAATAAATTTGAAGAATAATTACTTCTAGTTATGCAATTTTAACATGTAATATATCAGGTTTTAAGTATTTTGCTCTAATAAGAACACTTGTATTATAAATTAAACATAACAACACGCACATAAATGATTTCAAATCCACGTGTTAATTATAGACTATTTGAAGCCATTCATGAGTCATTCAAGTCATTTAAAATAAAAAGTAAAAAAAATTCAAAAAAAAAATGATTTTCTTAGAGGTTTCCATCCAATTGAATCATATATTTCTCAAAATCATGAGAAAATTAGTATAATTAAAAAAAAAAATTATGGTCATTTAGGTAAAAACATCTATCACTTTTTGAGGGCTAATGCAAAAACACATGCAGTCCTAACATGGTTTGATTTTTCATATTTAAAATTTTATTCAATGTTCATAAAGAATTTAAGATAAAAAATAACATAATAAGTAATTTGTAAATAACCAAAACTTATATTATGTATATTCCTTTATAATAAAAACAAGGACAACCAGTGCACGAGTACCAAGCAGCAAGCTCCATCCCAGTAGTGCAGCAGTGACTAGCGAGAACCGCAGAGAACTGAAACCCCTTGAGATCAAAATCAAATCAATAGATGCTTTTAGAAGGAAATCTTTCTAAGATAGTAAAGCGTGTGCACAATCACATGGGACTCTGCACGGTCGGTCATGTACTCATGTACCTGAATTGAATGAAATTTTTTCCTTTTTTTCCCAAGCCAATTGAGAGATTTTTCATACACATGCCCAGAAATTTATGACACAATCAAACTGCATCTTTTTAAGTACTTATTACTGCTTAGGCAGAGTTCTGAATTTTCAATTACTTTAGAAAATTGAAACGCTCTTTATATGGTTGTATATAGACTTATAACCAGGGTTGTCACTGTCTTAGGCCATTGTCATCAGTCATTACAGCCCATATAAACTAGGCCCATATGGCCGAATGGATCCTTAAAGACAAGAAATGTACCCAGCATTATATATAGACTTCTTATTAATCTCTTATCGTTGCCTAATTCAAACAAGCGGTTTATTGATAAAGTGTAAAGAATGCAGCACATTGTACAAAGAAACAAGGATTTTAAAGAGATTTTTGCTTCTGGAACTACAGGCATCTATGGCCCTGTTTGAATTTCAACCAGCATTCAATGAGTCAATATACACTAGCAGTTGTGTGGTAACATATCAAATACACTAGTTATTTCAGTAGCGAGGGTAAATAGCTAAGGAGTATTGATCTCTTCAATGATTGGAGATGTCTAGTGTGTATCACACTTACCCATTGCAGTCTTTAAGCGGATAGGTAACTATTCCGTCGGGAATTGGGAGAATTATCCTCCAGAGAAATTAAAGTAACTCCGCCATAAAGTTCAAAAAATCTTAGCCATTCAAAGTTCAATGAAGGTTTAAGATTGTCACATCATGAACAAAGCGAACAGACTAGCACATCGTGTGGTATCCATTGAAAATGGTGATGATGTGGCAAAATCTGAACTATTCATTTAACCATGAATGATTAGATTTTAAGAACTCTACCATAGAATTTCCCTAAGAGCTTTAGGGAATTTTAAGCAAGATCCTTGAGTTCATCAGAAACAAGGATGAACGTCAATACAACATCCTCAGACATTTATGTCTTTGCAAAACCAGCTTGGGGGACCCCACAGTTCTTCCTACATTCTCCATTTGTAGCAAGGGAGCAATTTTTAAGGGTCCAGGAGTCATATTCAAGCCTAACAATAAAACACATACAATTCTTGCTTTTTTAATTAGAATCTACACAATAACCAAGAGCACCAATTATAATTTATAAGTGGTCCGTAGCCTTCTCTATCCAACCTCAAAACAAAATCTTGCTAATAGCCTAAAACCATTACTTTACAACTTGTTTGGGAGGGAGAAATGGAATGCAATGGAATAAAGTATTAAGTGATATTCACGTATTCCTATGCTAGGGAGCTTAATAGAAAGTTATGGAAGGATTTGGAAGGAAATTCCCTCCTAAGCATTCATTCCAAATATAGGGAGAACAATTGTTTATGAAATAAGGGAGAAATATCAATTTTATATCTATTTTTACAAAAGATAAGTAAGAGGTCAAGGATATATGGTAAATTATATATTTCTTTCTTTTCATCCTTCTTTTATAAATGCCCAAACACAAGAAAATACACCATACCAATTCCATTATCCTATTCTTTTAGGAACTCTCAAACAAAGTGTTTTTTTAATAAATAAAATAAAATTTATGACTCTAGAACATAGTGTAAGTAAATCTTAGAACATTTGTGTGTGTGTATAAGTTGACATATATGAGGCAATCTGAACCAGGTGAAACCTTAAACAGACTAGACATGAGTATTGTTTATAAATTATACAACGAAAACACAGCTTTCATCACCCATTATCCCAATGCCGAATACAATTAATGTTACTAGTCATAACCCAAGTATGAATGTGGTAGTTAGAGGAGAATTCATTCCCCCACCCCCTTCCAACGTCTGTTAAATATAACATATGTGTGTGCATAATTGATATATATGAGACAATCTGAACCAGATGAAACCTTAAATAAATTAGACACAAGTTTTTTTTTTTATAATGTTAGACAAAAAAACACAGTTTTTCTCATCCACTATCCCAATGCAGATGTGATAATGTTTCTCATCATAGCCCAAGTTACATATATGGTAGTTAAAGAAGATTCATCCCCCCACCCCCTTTGTTAAACATAACATGTGCATGTATGCATAGGTTGATATATTAGACAATCTGAACCAGATGAAACCTTAAATAAAATAGACATAAGTTTTGTTTATAAAGTTGGGCAAGAAAACACAGTTTTATCACCCACTATCCCAATGCAGATACAAATAATGTTTTTCATCACCATCAAAGTACATTCATGGTAGGTAAAAGGAGATTTCTTCCCCCCACCTACTTCCTCCTCTGTTAACATTGCAGACACCATTTTCTTATTTAACATCCACAGGAAACAGACTAGGGAATGTGTTATTCAGGCATGATGAAATTTCTTGAGGCCTAGAATCACAAACTATATGTCACCCTTCTTTATAGGCCCAGTAACTTTGGCAGCTAGCATCTATTGAACATTTAAACAAATGATGCTCTTACATGAAGTCTTCTTCCAGTTCCTGCAAGGACTTGCTCGTTGTTGCAATCTGTTTATTAGATGTCATGTTTTCAGAAACCATCAAACCCTTGTAGCTTCTTAGCTCTGATTGTCTCTCCTTTTCAAGCCTTTCCATCTCCTCGCGTCGTTTCTGCAAGGACAAATGTCAAGGACTTTAATCAACAATCTTCAATATATATATATAACACATTAAAAATGTGAGATTTTTTCTGTTAACTCAAAAAAAAAAAAAAAAAAAATTATTTAAATTTTGATAGTTACAATGGAGGGGGGATTTTAATCTTGGATGTCTCTGTTGTTGATCTACAAGAGGCTCTTGGCTGTTTGGGAACTCAAAACTAAGGAATAAAGTTGCTTTGCAATCCAATTTAATCCAAGAATGTTACTGAGCTCACGAATAAGTACCAGTAATCATAGCTAAAACACACAAAATACAACTTCAATGTTTCTTACTTAAGAAGATGGGACCTAAAATATTAGAAAGACTTAATATCAAAATCATAATTATGTGCAGCAGAATGGCACTTCCTCCTCCCAAAAGAATGAGTGGAAGGTGAGGTCGTGAGTTCAAACTAGTTGGGTGCATGTAACTTACCAATTCAACATGTGCGTAATCTTCTAAAGCTTATGACTTAACCATCAAAAGATTGACCATTCCTCTACAACCATGTGCACTAGAATCAACTTGTCATCTAAATATTAAAAATAAGAAAAAAGCACCCCAAGTTCTGCAGTTGAAGACTTTAGTCTTCAAAACACCAAGTTTTTTTTTTATAAGTAATATTGATTTTATTAAAGACAGCTCAAATAGGAGCGCTTCCTAAATAATTACACGCTCAAACTCAAAAGATCCTGAAAATCAACTTAATTACAAGAACCACTCCCCCCCAACACACCAGAGAGAGAGAAGCAGCACAGTACAACAATAAAACAGAAGATGTAAAAAGCAACTTAAATTCAATGATTGATCTCTCCACATCTTTGAAACCAGTCCCTCCAAATCATCCACATGAGACAATGAGTAGTCACATTCCACATGATGATGCTTCCCATGCAACTCTTGCCAACAAAAGTTGACATCTACCAGCCTCTTTGACCTTAACCAATGTACACCAAAAGAAAAGCAGGGAAAAAAAACAAGTACCACAAATCATAAACAACCAAGCAATGGAGTAATAGATGGTCTAATATTCACCGGTTCTTTTGCACAGACAACACCAATATACTAGTGATATATTTCTCTTCATAAGATGTCTATAGTCATTCAGCAAATAAAAATATAAAGATTTTCTATAGTCAAGGTTTTACTCAAGGTAGCTGTCTGCACAAAGAAAGCCACTTTCTTAAGCACCTTTTTATTCTATAAACCTTTCCAAGTAAAATGCTTTTGCTGGCAACTTGTAGACAATTATAATAATATTGAATGCTAAGACATCAATCGGTACCTCTAGAAAAATGAGGGTATAACAAGTCCATCAGAGAATCCACCTCCTCCAATTCCCAATCATAAATTTTTTGAACAAATCTCAAATTCCAGTACTGAGCCCCCCCCCCCCCCTTTCTCTCTCTCTAAAACCTACCAAAGATGAATCTGAAGCATCTGTGTTATCTGCAATCAAATACCCAAATTCATCCCCTTCAAAGCTACACCACATGTCATGCCGTTTTTTTGTCCTCCTACGAGCCCCTTTTTTAAAAGAAATGAAAGGAGAGGACTTCCACCAACCAGCTCTAATTCCCTTCCAAAGACTACAGCCATACATTACCCTAAAAGCCCATGAGCGCTAACTCAAATGGCCTCTCCTCCTTTGTAAGAGCAAGATTGAGGGTAAGACTATGGGTTCAAGAGCTGACCAATAAATATATATACTAAGTACCATAAGCCATTTGATGGATTGCAGGAGAACTCCCTAAACTAATGGCAATGACTAACAACATACAGCAAGAGAAAAAGCTGAAATCGAATGCTGTGGGAACTTCAGATGACAGGAAATGACTGAACTGTTTCTTTGTTTTACCTATTTGATAGGAAGCATGCATAGCACAAACACCCCCCCCCCCACCAAAAAAAAAAAAAAAAAAAAACCAAACAAAAAGTAAACAAGAGAGAGAGAGAGAGAGAGGAGAAGAAGAAGACCTACCTGGTTTTTCAAATTTTGTAACAAGATAAAGCATTTGGAGATCAGCAAAAAGAAAAGGGAAGAAGACAAGTGCCTAACTGCATTTTAAATTTTGTAATCACAAATGCACCCAGACGATCACCAAAACATTTCCAATAAACCTTTTGTGCAAGCCATACTTAACAACCCTTTTTAAAATAATAATAATAATAATAAATCCTTTTGAAAGCTTCCTTGTTCTACTAAAAGCACCAACAGGAGGAGATCTAAGTTTCATTATAACATGGGTGGGCACGGACCTAAGGGGAAAGTCAAATGTGGTACTTATCTTATACTAGTAATAACATTTTTCAGATGACAGAAAAAGTCCTACAGCAGTCAAATGATTGTGACCACAAGCAAGGTGAAATGAAAACTACCCGAGCATAACATGATAACTAATTTAGCAAGAAGTAGTTGCATAGATCTATAATTGGAACTCAAGTACAATTTCATGGTAAGAGAAGGAGACACCTTAAGCAAGAGAACTGGAAAGTGGACAAGTTCAATACCTCACAATTCCATTAAAAAAAGTTGTTCCCATTCCATTAGAAGAAAAAGGGTATCTTACTTCAAGCAAAGAGTATAATTAATTTTAAAGATGGAATCAACATGCCTTCCATGAATAGTGATGTTCATGATCAAGGAATATTGTGCACGTTAAACTATGAATAGTGGTCAAATTTGAGCAAGAGGAATCCTATTCCCTCCTTAAAGCCAGTTTATGGAATCAAATGGGAAGGGGCATGGACAATTAGATAATCAATTGGAATTTTGAAATTCACATCCACTGGACATCTGTCCAGAGGTACCCTACCGCCATACTAGTTGCTAGAGAAGCAAGAACTAGTCTATGATGCTTACTGGTCCTCAGGCTTTATATATAAAATGGAAGGAAGATGATGTTCTGTGTTGGACATGATTTTCCAGAGGAAAATATTTGAATGGAAGAGATCTTCAGAATGGTCAGCCCATAAAACCATAGTGTAATTTTTTAAATAACCTCAGTAAGATTTAAACCTTAGACCTAGCATAACCTCACTCCCATCCCTTACCACTTGAGCCAAAGCGTATTTAGTATTTACACATCACAAAAGTCAAATGTAAACCTCACTGCATCATTGATTTCAAGGCATCAAGCATACGAATCTGTTTTAATAAGCAGCCTTCAAGGCACCTAAAGTGAATCTGAGCTCTATGAAGGTTCCACCACCAAGAAACACATGTCAAATTCTACTGTGCAAAACCTTTATTTGATTTAAAATTAATTCCAAAGTAATTCCTTTAATCGGGGTAGAATTCAGAATTGTGCGCTTGGCAAGTTTTATGAACATTGTATACCCATAAGGCTACATCTATATTGGTTGCTGATGTTCCTTGTTCAACCAAATATTAGATATCTCTTGATCTTACTGACCTCATTGTAGCCAAAGAGGGAAACAATCATTAAAAGAGTATACCGAACTCACTTTGTCTCTCAGCTGTAGTTTTCTCTCTGCTCGTTCCGCTGCATTAACCGCTTCTCGCTCAGCTGCAATTACGTGATATAAGTAAGTGACTTGTAGTACCATTATGACAAGATAATAGAATATGAATTAATTCATAAAATCAGAATAACTCATGAATGAATTCCCAAGCATATAAATATAAAAGTGATACCAGAGTCTATTGCTAAATATCATTATGAGGAACATAAGACCCAAAAGTTGCACACAAATTCCTTCATAATGAGCAACAAGTGTACTAGCTTAGCATATCCATCTAAAAAGAAAACCTCAAGAAAAATGAGATACTAATTTTACCTTTCAAATCAGGTTTCCTTTCCACTTTTGTCCTGTTCAACCTATTAACTATCTCATTAATACGCTTCTCCACTCTCACAGTTCGAACCTATATTTAGCATAAAAATCCAAAAAAGATCAAACTCTCATGTATGCTCAAACGAAAAAGATACAAAAGTTAAAAATCAAAATAGCATCCCAAATAAGATATTGAGCCCCACCATTTTTGGGTTGTGAAAACCAATTTGACCAACATCCATAGAAGCAGTTTTCTTCAAATTGGACCAGGGTGTGTAAACAACATCGATGTTATTCACCTTGTTGCCTGCCATATAATCCCAAAAAGTGAGACATCTAAAACACCACAGCACTACCTAATTCATAGCAAAATGGAACAACAACAAGAAGTCAATTTTAAGGAATAATTGATAACTCTCTTCTACTTTTTCCTGATGTCTAGTAAGTGATATTTTTTGGATAATTCAAAAATTAGGGGAGGGGGAATTTGAACGCTAGATGTCTCCATTGGAAACACCAGGAAGTGATATCTCTGGTAAGTGATTTTATGACATATATGTGACCCTTTTTTAATAATCATACATAAAACCTCAATAACAATCAAATTACACAATCTATTCCAACAATTATTAGCTAAACACTGATTCTTTGAACACGTAAAAAGAATAAATGATAACTCTCTTCTACTTTATTCTGATGTCTAGTAAGTCATATTTTTTGGATAATTCAAAAATTGGGGGAGAAGTCTCCATTGGAAACACCAGGAAGTGCCAATCGAGCTACAAGGCTCTTGGCAATGTCTAGTAAGTGATCTTATTACATATATGTGACCCTTTTTTAATGATCATACATAAAACCTCAATAAAATAATGAAATTACAATATCTATTCCAATAATTATTAGCTACACAATGATTCTTTGAACACAAAAAAGAATAAAAATAAACAAAATGACAGTAATCAGATAGTTTGCCTTGGATGGAATTTGCTTTGACAAGCTGAACACAATCCTCCAATACACCTTCACTAATATCATCAATAGTCTGACCTTTGTGCAGTCTTATATAAACATGGGCTGAAGACATTTTATCCACATGGAACCTAGAAACAAACAGACAAACAAACAAACCCTACTAAGATCAAAAGTGCAATGTTGTACTAACTAACTTAGAAACCAGTAATTAATACACAAAAAAAAAAAAAAAAACGAGAATTATTGCTGTGAATAGGTAATGAAAATTGAAAAAACCAAATATCTTCGGGGAAGCCGTATTTGATGAGCTCCTCGTTCTCGAACTTGTCGAGGCCCATGAAAATAGTGTAATCGCCAGCCTCTGGTCGAGCTTTGAAGTAGAACACCATGGCTTTTCCGATGAGGAAAACCTAGGCCACCAGAGATCGACTCGTTTTAGTCTTTTAGATTAGGGCTTCTTCTCTGTTTTTTTCTTTTCTTTTATTAAAAACTTTTTTAACTTGAGAGAAATAAGTAGTACTCCAATTTAGAACCCCGTTAAGGTTTCGAGTTTCGACAGAGAACTGACATTAAATTATATGTGGTCTGTCGGTGGATGTCCACGTGGAAAAGTTGGGATTGCGTTTTCCTTACGCTTGTTTTTTTTTTTTTTTTTTTTCCTCTCTTTTATTAATCCCTAAACCGCGTCATCTGTGATAAACTTTTACACGTATGTGTGTGTTGGACTTGGATGCATTTTCCTTCTTAAAAAGAACACTTAAAAATAAGCATAAAAAAGGGTTTTGTAACTTTTGTTTAAAGAAAAATTTTGGACTTACAGAACACACTGGTAATCATAGTATCTATATATAAAAAGCGCGAATGCGCTAAAGCAACAGTTAAAAAAACTACAGTATTTTGATTTATTCAATACTTTGCACTGTTTCGCCGCTTTTTTGTTTTTTTCTTTTTCTTTTTTGGGGCATTATTGTCTAGTCCACTCCTTTATTTTAATTTTTTATAAGTCAAAATAAAATATCATACTATAATTAATCACAACTAAAAATAAAAGTATTGTGAAAAAAGAAATATTATATCTATAATATTTTTCACAACACTTTCATAACAAAAGTGTGAATCTGTAATTGTTGAAGTATTAATTCCTTATAAGTCAAAATAAAATATCAGACTATAATTAATCATAACTAAAAATAAAGATATTGTGAAAAAAGAAGTGTTACATCTATAACATTTTTCACAATATTTTCATAACAAAAGTGTGAATGTGTAAAGCTATAGTAATAGCTACTTCTTTTTTTTTTCCTTTTTGATTTGCACTATTCACTGGTCTTTTTTTTTTTTTTTTTGCAATATCACCACGTCAACTCTTTCTTTATTTTATTTTTATATATAGCTGTTAGTTAACACAACAAATTGTCACAATATTTGTTTCTCAAAAAAAATTGTCACAATATTTTTACAATTGTTTAAATATTAATTCCTTATATGTCAAAATAAAATATCATACTGAAAATAATCACAACTAAAAATAAAAATATTGTTTTACTGACACAACAAATTTCATAATAATTTCACAATTATTGAGGTGTCAATTTTTTATAAATTGAAATAAAATAATAAAATATAAGATTATGACTAACCACAACTGAAAATAAATGTTTTGAGAAAATGTTGTAACATTTGTTGTGTGAATGTGTAAAAGTTATTGTGGGGCCCAAATGATTTATGGGCCGGGCCCGTTTACCTGGGAAAAATCCGAAGGCCCAAGCCGAGGAGGGCTATGGCCCAAGCCCGACAAAATAGCCTGTGGATATCGCCGAGGATGGCTCAGTCCTCGGCAGACCCAAAGTTCCCCTCCCTGAAGAAAGGGTAAAAACGGTATAGGACCGAAATCAGGACGAAAGATCTAAAATATCCAGGGAAAGCTGCTCTCACTGCCATTCTATGCTCTGAACCTGACAGAGCCGCAGTATTTGGCTTTTACAACCACCCTCAACGATTTTGAATATGGGCTGATGGGACAAGTATCAATTTTGGAAAGGTTGACCCTATACGTGGACGACGGACAATGAACGCAGGCGAATATAAAAAGGAAAAAGAAGTAACCTAAAAGGTGGTTGGGAAAAATGGCCAGAAACCAGAGCTTCCCAGCCTACCTCCAGGAGAAAGACTCCAGAGGTGTAGGAAAACTTAAATTTGTACGGACACCGCGAAAAACCCACCTCCTATCGATCAAGGCCTAGCCCTCCAAACCCACGCTCTACAAATGATATTGTTGGGGGCCTTTTCACGTGCGAACCCGACACTGTTACGGTCCGCCACGAATCGCGTCCTTACAATTGGCGCCGTCTGTGGGGAGGGCTTGTGTGTTGGTATAGGAAGTGGGTTGATAGAGTTTCTTCGTTATATCTAACCGTTGGTTATAGGGTTCTAGTATAAAGTTCTGTTAGGAACTACGTTTCTTGATTAGGGGCTTGGTTGAGGAGCTAACTCCCTTAAAGCCAAGGTCCCCCGTAAAGAGCAAACTAGGCACTTAATAACGTTAACCGTATGGATAAACTCTAGGGGCTTGGCTGAGGAGCTAACTCCCCTAAAGCCAAGATCCTGCACAAAGGGAAAACTAGGTTTTGGACAGAACCAAGGCATTGCATGGTCCTCGAACCCAAGCCTCAGGGGAAACCAACTACCTGGATGTAATGAAAACTAGGTTTTGGACAAAACCAAGGCATTGCATGGTCCTCGGACCCAAGCCTCAGGGGAAACCAACTACCTAGATGTAATGAAAACTAGGTTTTGGACAGAACCAAGGCATTGCATGGTCCTCGAACCCAAGCCTCAGGGGAAACCAACTACCTGGATGTAATGAAAACTAGGTTTTGGACAAAACCAAGGCATTGCATGGTCCTCGGACCCAAGCCTCAGGGGAAACCAACTACCTAGATGTAATGAAAACTAGGTTTTGGACAGAACCAAGGCATTGCATGGTCCTCGGACCCAAGCCTCAGGGGAAACCAACTACCTGGATGGGGAACCCACTATTTAAAAAAAAAAACTATGGCACATAAACCTCAAAATTCATCTGAAGAGAGCTCCGCGTTAACAGATGGGTTAATACCTTGATTGCGTGGGTTCCTCAGTCTACCCTCTGATCCCCCAATATCAAAGGGGTTGATGCGATACGGCGCAACAAATTATCCAAAAGCGCAACCAAAGCCCCTCGCTACTCGGCTACCCTCTTGGACGAATTACCTAGAGCTTATCGTACTCGGACATCGCTCTAGCACGCATCGCGCAGCACTTAGCCGTTATCCCGGTTAGTTCCAGGAGTTTAATTTATTGATGATTAATCTTGTTACGCTTGATAATATTTGTAAGTCTAAACTAGTAGGAATCTGTGTTAAGGCGTTTCTCTGCCTAGAATATCATTAAGGGCAAGCTCATATTTAATATTCATGCATAAAGTAGTGGTTACGGAGAAGAAAGATATGTATAGAGAAATAGACCCATATTTTATTAAGACAAAAGAACAGTACAGTGTACAATGGAAAGCTGAAACAAAACCTACATCGAAGCTAACTACGTGAGTAACGAAGAATACAAGAGAGTGAAGATAAAGCCGAGGAGGCAGTTCAGAGGAGAGGTTGGCTTCTGCCTCGAGACCTTATTCCTCCTCCATGCTTTTGCACGCCCGTAACTCAAGCAGCAAAAGAACCTGACCTCAGGCTAACACCATCTACAGAAAAGGTGCAGGGAGCCGGAAGTTGGGAAGCCCCCGCAAAAATCTGCCTACCACCAAGTAGACAGTGCTGATGGCGGAAATTCCTTTTTCTGACATACCAAAAATCTGGCATGACCAGAACCTGCTTCGGGTTTTGATTAAAAGAAGGAGGAATACCATCTTCCTCCCCTCAAGATGGAGGACTGGCTTAAATCTGTGTCATCCTTGTCCATACCATATCACCTTGAGGATTCGGTGCCTCTGAAGCGTACGGAGACCTTTCGTCCCTATCCAAGCCTCAAACATCTTGCTTTGGGGCAGTGGCACTAGAAAGAGGGATCGCAGATATGGAAGAAATATAGTTCTGAAGGGAACGGGAGAGTTCATGTGCAAGTGAAGTGATCCCCTATCCCATTTATACCCATAAGTAAACCGGTGGCATTTAATTCGCGCAGCGTCCCAAGGAACGCTACAGACAAAACGTCTCTGGCTCGATTTCCAACGTCGTCTGCAACCCTGAGGCTAAAGGAGTCTCGAGAAGGTGCACCTCGAACACTGGGACGCCAAAAGGTACCACGTGATCAAAGGTTATGGAGACACCTCTTAATTTGTGGGCCCAGTAAATTCGCGGCCCAGGGACAGAACCAAGGCCTTGCACGGTCCTCGGACTCAAGCCTATGGGGAAACCAAGTACAAAAAATTATAAAAATTACAAGTTTTGGACAGAACCAAGGCCTTGTATGGTCCTCGGACTCAAGCCTATGGGGAAACCAAGTACAAAGAATTATAAAAATTACAAGTTTTGGACAGAACCAAGGTCTTGTATAGTCCTCGGACTCAAGCCTATGGGGAAACCAAGTACAAAGAATTATAAAAATTACAAGTTTTGGACAGAACCAAGGCCTTGTATGGTCCTCGGATCCCAGCCAATGGGGAAACCAAATACTTGGATAAGACAAGGTTTGAATCTCGTAAGATGGGTTACTTGGTAAGAATGTCAGGTCACTTCATCCACGGCTTGAACACCATAAAAGGTTAAGGTCAGTTAAGGTGTAAGGAAGGGAGTGGAACGCCCCAGCACTTAGTCATATTAGAAGGCCGCTCATTTGGTGGGTGATATATCTTCAAATGGTTGTTCCTTACATGACATCAAGCCTTCGTTTTTCTCCTCGGCTAGCATGGGGTAAGTATGACTCTTCACTGATCGGCCTTATTATGCCAAGCATTTCTATTAAAGTTATGGTAACATCTTTTTATTATCAAATCTTTTGGTTTTAGTCGTCATTGATTTAGATGCTATATTATTGTGCCGAGCAGCGTTTGTAGATCCAAAAAAAAAAAAAGGCATAGAGACAAAACATGCGAAATAAAATAACAACGATTTTTATTAATACGAAAAACTATTACAATGTACAAAGAGGGGCTCGAACGAGCCTATGCAAAATGTGAACTGCCTAAGCGACGGTTACATCCGTAGTACAGATAAGTAAACTCCCAGGCGTCTTTTAAACTCGTCTTCAAAGTCTCTCCAATCTTTGCCTCAATACCGCTCATATTATGATAAGAACCTTCTTTGGGAGGAAATGGCGGAGAAGGAAATAGTAAGGAAGAAATCAATGAAGAATATGGAGGAGATGAATGAAGAAGATGGAGGACATGAGTAAAGAAGGAGGAGAAGAAGAGAGAAGAGATGAAAGGAAAGAAAAAGGAGCAAAAGAGGGAGAAGTGAAAGCACCAGGGTGGAACTGGTGCTGGGAAGACTAAGAAAAGGAGACGGAGAATAGCCCCAGTGAAGGAAGAGGGGAAGAAGTAGAGACACTTAGTCCCTACCTCGATCCTGACTCCCAACACACTGGAGCCATACTAGGTATGCTCATAGGAGAGCGGTTGGTACTGATGATGGGTGTTCTCGACTCAGTCACGCCGAAAGTTTGACGTGACGAGTCCCTGCTTCGGATTTTGACTGAAAGGAGGGTGAGGTTGATTTTGAGTCTTCGCCACCCCTGTCCCGATTGAGCCATAATGAGCTTTATTGGAACATGGCGTTTATGAGAGGGTTTTGGCTCTCGCATCGCTCGTCGTTATGGTAAAGTGTATCACGATTTAGTGCGTAAACCCTTCGGTAAAATGAACCCTGGGGGAGGCCAAATATTTCAAATCTCAGAAAGATGAGAAGGAATTATTTACAAAAACAATAACCTCCGCCCTTCCTTCTTATACTGAGGGGGGAGCGGGAGACATTTAATAGGTTCAGATATCCAAAGGAATCTGCCAACACGAACATGCCGGTTCCGTTTCTCCACCCCATCAAAACAAACCGCCGAATTAAAGCAGTCTCGTAAATAGTGGTCATTAAAAGCATGTTTTAGGATGCCCAAACGATACGAGCGCGTCAAGCGCGAAATCAAAAGGCTGCCTCATAGACCGGCGCGTTTCTTGGACAGATGAGGAGCCGCCAGCATTATTAAAAGGCCAAATTAATTGGGCCGTAGGAAGAGGTTTGGCATCGCCAAAACCCCCCTTTCTAACCAAGAGGTTGGATAGCCGGGTTTTGAGGGGCTATTGTGGGGCTCAAATGATTTATGGGCCGGGCCCGTTTACTTGGGAAAAATCCGAAGGCCCAAGCCGAGGAGGGCTATGGCCCAAGCCCGACAAAATAGCCTATGGATATCGCCGAGGACGGCTCAGTCCTCGGCAGACCCAAAGTTCCCCTCCCTGAAGGAAGGGTAAAAACGGTATAGGACCGAAATCAGGACGAAAGATCTAAAATATCCAGGGAAAGCTGCTCTCACTGCCATTCTATGCTCTGAACCTGACAGAGCCGCAGTATTTGGCTTTTACAACCACCCTCAACGACTTTGAATATGGGCTGATGGGACAAGTATCAATTTTGGAAAGGTTGACCCTATACGTGGACGACGGACAATGAACGCAGACGAATATAAAAAGGAAAAAGAAGTAACCTAAAAGGTGGTTGGGAAAAATGGCCAGAAACCAGAGCTTCCCAGCCCACCTCCAGGAGAAAGACTCCAGAGGTGTAGGAAAACTTAAACTTGTACGGACACCGCGAAAAACCCACCTCTTATCGATCAAGGCCTAACCCTCCAAACCCACGCTCTACAAATGATATTGTTGGGGGCCTTTTCACGTGCGAACCCGACACTGTTACGGTCCGCCACGAATCGCGTCCTTACAGTTATTATAGTAGCTACAGTACTTTTTGATTTATTCAATATGTATTATTCATTACTTCATTAGCCCTTTCTTTTCTTTTTTCTTTTTTTTTTCCAATCATCGGTTTGTGCTCTTTTTTCTTCTTTCTTTTTTAAGTATTTATATGAGCTGGCACATATATTGTTATACTGATACAACAAATTTCACAATACACAATTATTGAGGTATCAATTTCTATAGGTCAAAATAAAATAATAAAATATGAGACTATAATCGACTACAACTGAAAATAAATGTTTTGTGAAAATGTTGTAACACTTGTTGTTATCACAATTTTTTCACAATTGTTGAGATCTCAATTGCTTATAGATCAAATAAAATATTGCTAATTCCACAATATTTTCACATTAATTTCACAACAAATCATATGTGGTAAGCTACTATGGATGGATAAAAAAGTGATACCATTCGTGGGTCCATTTTAAAATCACTAACAATTTACCATCTAAAATTTGTTATGGAAATATTATAAAGATAGCATTTCTATAAAATAAATAATAATATATCAAATCAAAACTTACCACGACTAAAATTAAAGGTATTGCGAAAATATTGTAACATTTTGTTGTATTTCTAGACTTCTTTTTTGGTTTAGTCGAATTTGGTAAGCAAAAATTCATTATTTCATGCACAAATTTTTTTTTTTAAATGCATAGTTTAAAGTGGTTGTCCCAATTAAAAATCAAAATCAATAACAATTTACTATCTAAGATTTGTTATAAAAATGTTGTGGATGTAGCATTACTCTAAAATAAAATTATAAAATATCATACCAAGGCCCACCATAGCTAAAATAAAGGTATTGGGAAAATATCGTGACATTTATTATGTTCCTGACTTTTTTTTCCTGTTTAGCCAATTTGTTGAGCCAAAATTCATAGTTTTACAGACAATTTTCTTGGGTTTTTTTAACACATTGTTTAAAGTAAAAAGCACATAATTTTACCAACAAAAAAATTATAGAAAAAAGTACTTTCCCCCTTTATGTTTGGGGTACCTTCATCCCCCAACTTTAAAGTTGAATAATTTCTTCTTTTATATTTTGTACACAAGCATATAGTCCCTGTTGTTACTCTCTTAGTTAAATCCTAACAAAATCTTATGATTCCTATAATATTTCATTGTACAGTATCTAAAATGCCTCACTAAATTTTAATATCTCAAAAATTTTCTTCTTGTATTTTGAGTTTTATGTATTAGTCATACTTAAAAAGTAAAAATTGTGATCTATGGAATTTTATTTATTACCTAGAAAACACAAATTTATTAGAGGTTTAAATCTTCTAGATTTATAATTATATATATATATATTTTTTTAAAGAGTATCTATGATGTCCGTTTCTGATGATAATTATTTATTATTAGACCAATATATCAATCGGTATTTGGTGTAGGTGGGAATTGAATCCCAGATATCTTATTCAACTATCATAGACTTTACTAGTTGAACTAACTATAACCCACAATTTTTATAATTTTATCTAATAAAACTTCAATGACATGCGTCTTTTGTTATTTTTTTTTTATTTCTTAAAAAAGTGTTCATCAAAAATTAAGTTAAGCATCGTAATTAGGCTTGTAAAATAAAATGATAAAGAATGAAATATGAATAACAAAATATTCATTGCAAATGGTTGTAGGTATTTAGTTTGATGAAGAGTTTCAATTGTAACATATGTCATCATTTATTGCAAAATTTTTAATATTGTGACAATGTTTTATCAAAATTTAGTTATTTATTGTTGGAAGATGACAACATTTGTTATCATTCTTAATATAATTTTTTTATGAGTAGATACTAGCTTAAATAAATAGGTTATAAGAAATTATCATACTAAATAGATAGTCATATGTTAAATAACTATTCTAAATTTAAATAGATGATTTGATACTACTTCAAAAATAAATTGTATCTAAGTTTTTTTCACTCAAGGGGTTGCACGTGCAACCCTTACTAGTATTATTACTATGTACCTATTTGATTTGTTTGTTAATGTCGAATTTATCATCCAACCAAGACACTGATAACGCCTTAGAATGTATACTTGTTATATATTTATGTGGGCGTTATCTCCTTATTACTATGCTTAATTTGTATAATTAAGTCATGATTTGCATTAGTCTCTATTATTTATCTTTACATAATTTCTTGAATAAGATGTCATTCATTGTGTGTAATTTTCTACTTTCAGGAAATCATGTGAAAAAGATGAGTTTACAAGAGTTTGTAAGAGAATGGAGGCCAGACTAGAATTAAAGACGAGCTAAAGGACCGTGCTTAAATGTCCAAGGAGGTATAGCTGGAGTGCTTGGGTCATCTACCATGTTTGGAAGTTTCAAATAAGGAAAAAAAAACAAAGAGGTAGAATTTGAAAAGGAAAAATCAGATTCGAGCACTGATCAGTATTTTGGGCATATCTTTTTCCTCAAAAATCCAATTGACACAAGACAAGATAGGTTGGAACTGTGACTTAAATATCTACAATTTTTCAGTTTTGAGTTTTTTCGAAATTCACAATTTTTTATGGCCAAAATTAACTCACAAGTTACTGCTATAAATCTAGACAAAAATCAAAATAGTGAAAGTTTTATTTTTCTTGTTTCTAAAAAAAAAAAAGGTTTTATTTTTCTTTGGACACTTTTACGTTAGGGTTTTGGATGGAGGAAAACCTAGTATTTTCCTCTCTCTAATAACAGTCTAAACTCTTTGCTAGGGTTAGGGGTTATGTTTCTTCCATACGATATGAATATTCAATGTGATTCTTTCTAAGATTTTAGACAATAACATATTTGATTGTTTAATTATATTTATTTTGATGTATTAGTTCTTCCATACTTTCAATAAGTTCAATCATATTTTTCTTATTATTTAGATGAATTTCTAATAGTTTCAAATAGAAATCACGTTTTAAAATAAATGAGTTTTTCTGGAAACTATTTTAACTACATTATTAATCTAGGTTATCTTGCATTCTTAAATTGTTTCAATTCAATCGAACCATAAGCTTTTAATTGTATAAGAACAATCAATTATGAAATATATATTTTATTAGATCACAAAGAATTTCATATCGATATAGGAAAATACCACAATGCCATGGTATTTACATTATTGATTTAAATCAAATTTTATTATTATTCTTGTTAACAATACCAAACAAAAGTATTTTTCTTTTTCACCAAAATTGTTGTTTAATTATATCGTCTTTAAATTTATTTTGCTCCTTGTTGTTCAACTTTGGTACTCTGAGAATTATATTACTACGATCTCTTACACTTGAGAGTGAGTAAGCAAACACCAATCGGTTTTTGGTGTAAGCGGAAATTGAAACTCAAATATCTTATTTAATCATTAGAAATTTTATTAATTGAGCTAACTAAAATTCACAACTGTTTTTTTTCTCTTGAAAGAGAATGTGATTGAAAACTTGAAAACTTTATTTATTTTAAGGATATAGATTTGAGAGAGAACATGAGTTGGAAAATAGATTTACAAAAGAAAAATTAAAAAGGTTACAAAAATTTTACTATAATTTTTTTTTCTTTCAAAAATATTTAGATAGATAAAAGTCAATTTAATATAGATATAAAAAAAAAGAGGTAATTATATAATAATAATAAACTCTAGGTTTTTATTTTAGTGTCTTTTTGGAAAAGAATATTTTTGCCAACTTATTTTATTATTTAGCTTATTTTTGTTACTATGTATGGATCTTACTGCATATTTTGGTACTATTCATAAGACCTACTGTACTATTTTAGCTAACTTTTACCTTTATCTATAGTACTTTCAGTAAAAAGTTTTCAATTTCAGTAAAATAAGTGGATTCCCAACGAACCCTTAGTCATTTCTATCCATGATTGGCGTGTATCAAATTATCAATTTCTATCCATAATTTTAAAATAATAGTAATTTGAACTCTCAAGTCTCAAAAAGTTGTAGAATCTCTAGGCAGCCACATGTAACAACATTTTCTCATCAAAATATGTTTGACATGGACAGCAGATATAACAAAGACTAAGGAATATGAAGAATTAGTACAAAGCATAGCAAATATTTTTTTTGCCTCAGGAGTATACATAACACAAGAAATCCTAAATGTAGGAATTTGGGGGGGAAAAGAAATGGAAGAAAGAAAGGCATATGCAATGCATTGTACTTCCAGCAGCTCTCAACTCCCACGTATTCCTGCCACTGAATTCTGCCAATCAGGTTCAATATGCCAACCCCACCTAGCATACAGCCACAAACATTTTAAGGATTTGATTCACTAAATTCAATGCAGGGAACAATAATTCTCACCTAAAAAAATTTGCACTAACATAAGAACACTCCAATTTATAGAACTGATACATAGAATAAACAGCAACTTGCCACAGTACAGTGAACATTAGCCCGAGAACACCCTCCCCCTCCCCCACTCCCTTTCTTCTTTTATTAGCTGATCCTTTATCATTTAGTATCTGCTACATTGATAATTGTGCAAAACAGTGCTATTCAAAGAGATTTTCTCCTGACATTTGAAAGAAAATACATATCCAGAAGAGTCATCTGTGAATTAGACCGAGTCAAAAATTACAAAAACTGAAATGAACTGAGATTCTCAAACTCCCTTATGGAGCAAAATTCGACACTATCAAATAATTTACTTGTCTAAGGCAATGCCAGGAACATTAAGTGGTGGGCGAATTTTCACATATTGCCGTTAAATAACTGGCAAGCTTCTCCAGGCTAGCTTTTATCATTTTTTCTTTCTTCTGAACCAACCAAAATTCAATTTTAAATAGCAACAAAGTTATTATAAAAAAGACTTATATATTAACCATGCTGAATCAGACATGAACTCTATGATCTCCAAATCCCCAATCATAACATTTGATATGCAAAAACTTACATAATGCATGAAAGATAGTCAACACAAATAATAACTGCAAAGAAATCAGCACAAGCTTAATAAGTCCCACGCCAAAGTAACCAAGTACAAAGCGACTAATTTGTGAAGCAGGGGAGTGGTAGTTATGCTAGCAGAAAGGAACCAGAATAAAGGTTATTTAGATACCTCTTGCAGAACTCAGTCACATATCGTGATCCATTGTAAAGAACGAACCACATCAAGACAATCACCAACGTATCTGGTAAAGTTTAGGAACTCAAGGAAAATATCATACAAGCATACAAGAAGAGGGCAGGAAGGTTACTTTCGGTTGACGTGGCACATGAAACCAACAAGATAACACTCTACAAATCAGATGTCAAACTTACTTTTCATTTTTGCCTCACAAACCAAACTTATATAACTACTTGTTAGATTATGTTAGAAGCATGGCAAACAAACTGAGCACATGTTCATGAATCTTGTTTTCACAAACTTAATTGTAAGAGGAACTTGAAATTAAAACTCCAGTTCTTAGTTACATGGCAGATTTCACAAAGCCCTGGCCTACCCAACCAAATCATTAAAGCAACAAGAATTATTACATGGCACCTACAAAACGTTCATTTTATTATTATTATTATTATTTAGCCACTGGTCAAATTCATGAAAGTTATCCAAATTTGATCATGATTTTTGCAATTTCATCTACATGTGAGCAAGAGCAACAATACTACATCACACCAAAGCGCAAGTCACTTTGAATGGAAACTTTCAATAAGACAGGTGTGTATATATATATATATATATATATTAAGCAGATCAGATCCTTAGAGAAAGTTATGTAATAAAGGATACTGAAAAGATAACGCTCCCACCAATCCAACATGTAGAGCCCAAAAGTGACATTGTAAAGATAGATCTTGCGCTGTATCCAGTTCATAACTTTGAAACCTATGAACAATAATCATATAGTTAACAATGAAGCTCAGAAATATGAGAGCAAGGTTGGATGACTAATAAACAAGAAATTAAATTCCCAACAGAGAAAAAAGAGGGTGGTGGGGGGGATGCAATTACAGGGCCGGCCCTTCCCTTAGGCGAGTTAGGCAATTGCCTAAGGCCCCCAAGTCCCAAAATTTTAGAAAAGAACCAACCGGGTAGTAGAGGATTTAGTTTCAAATGAATTACAAAAATAATCTGGCACATCCTTTTAACCAAAAAAAACAAAAATTTTGGTAAATCCTATTAAACATTGGTTCTAAACAAAATCATTGACCAAAAATCAACCAGATAAACTACAAATCCGATCTAAGAGATTAACCACAAAACAATCACAAATCAAAACAAATAAATCCACTCAAAACCCTAAAAATTTTACCTTTCTCTCTAGTCTCTGCTCTCCGCCTCTCTCTAGTCTCCAGTCTCCAGCTGAACCGCCTCAGCCTCTCTCTGATTCTCTGCTCTCCGCCTCTCTCAAGTCTCAACTGCTCACCTCACCCCACCGTATCAGGTTCTGAGGTTCAGGAATCAGGTATAAAATTATAAATATTTGGGCACAGGGCACTGCATTTTATTTGTTAAGAACTTAAGATAACTTTGTTTGTTTGGGCCCTCCCTGGCTGGTTTTGTAACTTTGTTTATCACTTATCAGTTTATCATTATGGCTGCCTGGACCCTCCCTGGACTGGGCGTTAAGTTTGGGCCTTCAAGGTTTTTTTTTTTTTTGTTTTTTTTTTATATTATTATTTTTTTTAAAAAGTCGGCATTTTTTTTTTTTTTTTTTAGTTATAGATAGGATTTGTATTTGTTTGTTTGTTTATTTTTTTTTCGATTTTTTATTTTTTGGTTCGGGCCTTATCTAATAAGTACTCTTGTGCCCAGTCGGTTTAATCTCTCTCTCTCTTATGCTGGCCTTTTTTTTTTTTTTTCAATTTATGTAGTTTGAGATTGCTAAAAACTTGTTATTGTTCGGTGAAACTATAACAATACTTTTTATATAAATCAAGTTCTATTTCTCATTTGCTCTACACTTGAAAGTTATTTTTTTATTTTAGTCTTTATAAATATATTGATTGATTAGAAATGTCTACTAGAAAATATATATTTGGATATGAAAAACTTAAAAAAAAAAAAGAAAAATTAATTGAGTCTCAAAAAGGATCAATGGATAAATTTGTTATTAATAATAAACAAAATATAACACAAAATTTAGATGAAAATATCACAAATGAGCAAAAATTCACCAAAATAATTTAGAAGAAGATGATGTTCAATTTTGCAATACAACAAATCTTGATAATGAACTTCAAAATAATTTAGAAGAAAATGAAAATAATTATGAAAAATATAATATAAAAATATTAAATAAACATTAATTTAATTAACATATAAGTATAAAAAAATGCCCAATTTTTAGTTCTCACCTTAGGACCCAAAATGTCTAGGGTCACCCCTATTTCCCTCTCATCCTCTCTCTGCCTCAACCCACGTCACACCGTGCTCCATGGCTGATCACCAAGCTCTCCTTCTAAACCTCTATGGCCAGAGCTTTTTAAGCTCATCACCTTTAATCATGCATCACTACTGAAACCTAGCCAAAATCAAATCACGACCACCACTACAGCCAAAATCAAATCGCAACAAAAACCCAGAAACCCACCAAATTACAAATCAAATCACACCCACCGAAATCAAAACACAAAACCCACAAAACAACCAAAATCACAAAATGAAAACACTGAAAGTGAACCCACTATTAAAAAAACATATATTGGTTTTGTTATTATATTTTAAAAGAAGAATCATCTTGTTGAACTAATTTTAAATCCAAATTAATCAAACAAATAAATAAATAAACAAAAATCACACACCATAATCTGGTGAAGTCTCGTGAGCCACAATTTCACCTAAATGGATTGTCTGAGTTGAGAGGAAGAGATTTTCATAGTTTTTGGCTCGGCAGCACAATCTTCGATTTCCTTTCTTGACGTGGCTTTCGCTCGCTCCTCTCCTGTCAGCCTAGGCGACGTATAAAGAGAAATAAAAGGAAGAAGAACAAAGCACCACATAAAAAAGAAGAAAAGAAAAATAGTGAGAGAAGAAAGACGAACTGAGATCAGGTGCATCGCAGGTTTTTTTTTATACATTTTTTACTCTTTTTTTTTTCAACTTTTTAACTCTCCTTTAATATATTTTATTTAATGGTTGAGATTGAAAGTTGTTTTTTCAACTTTTAATCTCAGTCATTAATTATAATTGCATCAGGGTATTGTACATGAATCTGAAAAAGACAAAGAGATCTACAAATACACATACACATACAAATACACATACACATACACATACATAAGCACGCATAAACACATACGCATACACATACACATAAACATACATAAATATAAGCACGCATAAACACATACACATACACATACATAAGCACACATACACACACATACATAAACATACACATACAAATACACATAAACATATACACACATACACATAAATATACATATACATAAATATAAACACACATACACAAAAACAAGTATAAACTCAAATAAACGTAAACATACACACACATAAACTTAAATATAAACATAAACACACATAAAGGCTCGATTTAGCACACTAAAGTAACTAATGAAATTGTTTGAGAATTTGTGTTAATTTGCAATTTTTTCTAGACTATATAAAGGTTTAATTTTTTTCAGTCTGTATGTGTGTTTATGTCTATTTATGTTTATGTTTATGTGTGTGTGTTTATGTGTATGTGTGTTTATATTTGTTTGTTTTTGTTTATGTTTGTTTATGCGTGTTTATGTGTATGTGTGTTTATATTTGTTTGTTTTTGTGTATGTTTGTTTGTGTTCATGTATTTTTATGTAAATATGTGTTTATGTTTATAAATATAAATATATATAAACATACACACATACATAAACATACACACGTACATATACACTCATACACATACACATACATAAACATACACATATATATAAACATACATAAATATAAATGAATATAAACATAAACACACATACACATAAACATAAACATAAACATACACATACACATACACATACACACTCATACACATACACATACATAAATACACATACGCATACACATATATTTCTAATTCTC